>NC_084482.1:10215490-10277990 GCF_030035675.1 Rhineura floridana
GGATAAAGGTGTTATAAAGGGGAGTCAACCATCCTTAGGTTGATTATGGCTTTTGAGAGGGAGTGTTTATAGCTAGCACACTGCTTATAGAACCAGCCAGATTTTATCTGTCTGGGTGGGCCAGAAGAAATCAATAGGGGTTTAATGACCGTTATTATTAAATTTTCCCAAGGGTCTGAGGAGTCCATTAACTGGTCTCTCAGGGTTAATAGTCTGGGGGAGTTTAGCTGTAAGTTTATGCCTTCTTGCAATCGTCCGTTCCAACGGATTCTTTTATCACCTTGTGAGCATAAATTCTCAGAAGGGATAACCACATTGGGTATGAGAACAGATCGAATAGCCAGGTGTAATTGAATTGGCATGCGGTCGCTCTCTGCTCTTGATAAGACCTCAAATGAAATTAGATGAGGGACAAGAGGATGGGAAAGAATGATATAATCAATAACACTCTTGCCCCTGGGCCCAATATATGTGTATAAGTCAGATGCCATGCCCATAGCTGCTCCATTACAGATAAATAACTGAAACTTAAAAATCAAAGCAAATAAAGACAACCCTGCCACAGTGATGACTGAATCTCTTGAAGATCTTCTAATAAAAGCTGTCCAATCCAATCGAGACCAAGCTTCTGTCCGATTTTAAGATTATTTGGACCTACTCTTGCATTCAAATCGCCAGCCATAAGGATTAGCGGGTCTGGTGTGGACTGATACAAGGAGGAAAGGGCCTGATCAAGATCAGACCAGAAAGAGATATCTGGGTATTTTGAATTCAGAGGGGGGCAATAGACGTTTATCATAAAATATTTTGTCCCTGATGGCCAACTAGTTTGAATGATTAGAATGTTACTGGAGTTGCCCGCTTCAACTTGGGTGACGGAAGGGTTAGAATCTACCGAGATTAAAATTGCAAGACCACCCCTCGGTCTTCCGCCAATATCAGATTTTCTTGCTGGAATGGAAAAAGCCATGTACCCCGGGAGAGAAGGAAAGGCTAGTGAGGACACCCATGTTTCTTGTAAAGAAAGTATTTGGGATTGTTTACAGAAATCTTTAAAAGAGGGATCTGTGAGTTTAGCACACCAGCCAGCCACATTCCACGATAGAACAGTAAAAGCAGGGGAAGCGTTTGCCGGCCCAGGCTGCAAAGGTCATGCGTAAGGGGAAGTCAATAGGTCTTCCTCGAGGGTTGCTGTTGTGTGGGTCTCCCTGTGGTGTATTATCGCTTCGCAAGTCAGAGCTGGCCTGCTGACATTGGATACCAACCCCACCCTAGAGTTTAGGAACACCTTTGGCTGGCAGTTCGGTGGTGAGCCCTGCTCGTCCTTCTCTAAATATCTCACATCCATCCACGAGGGAATGGAGTGAGTATTGAGTGGTGCCCTCTGATGTGGGTCAAGTGCATTAGGACGAGTACGACAATCGTATTCTAATGGGGGGTCTTGAAGATCACAGTTTCTATCCTGTGGTAGAAGAATGTCCCGTCGGTCTGCAGCACGTTGTAAAACTTCAGGTGGATTCATCTTAGTCACAGTTTGCCTCATCCTATCCTGAAGATGATTATGCAGTCTTTGAAGTCAAAATTATATCCAACCGAGCAGGCACTGGAAGCCCATTGAATGCTGCGAGGAGGTTCTCCTCTTCTTCACTGTAAGAATCATTCAGATCTTCTTTATGTGTATGAGTCGGATCAAATATCAAGTTTAGGCCGGGGGACGTGGGGTGTGTGCAGCGTTGCGGGCCAAAAGATGGGTCAGGATTGATAGTAGAGTGCACAGACGAATTCTCCATATCGGTACTAGGTGACTTTAATGTTTTATTGGACGTGCATGTTATTAAGCCCTTACCGGAGGTATTTATCTCTCCAATATCCGAGCCAGGAGGTTTTATTCGGTGAGGTTGATTCACACGGGGAAAAAGAGGATGAGGGTCAGCTAGGTTCTGGAAAAATCTTTGCAGAATTATTCCATGCGCAGTTAAAATTTGTTTACTTTCAAAAAGGAAATTTACTTTATCAGAAGATCTAAAAGTCAGCAGGACATTTGTATTGGGGGAATTACTGTATAAGTATTGCACTTTGCTAATATCGGTTACTTTTATCCGATCCAAGAAAATTGACTGGAAGAATCTAATCATGAGTAATTTCCGAAGCAACTGTGAAGTGGAAGGGTCAGCTGGAGGGCAGTTTATTAACACTGCTTTATAAAGAATCAAAGTTTAAGTTCCATGTAATATCCTTTTTTTCTGTTGAATCAACGGGTGGAACTTGCGAGCTGGAACTTAGCCGATATATTTGTGCCTTTGACGGCTGAAGTTTAGGTATGCTGAGCAGAACAGCGATAGAAGAAGAGGTTGGTGAACAATTTGTCTCCAAAGTAGAGGTGGGTTGTGAAGGGTGGTTTTTCTGAACCTGAGGGAGATTACCTTGTAAAGGCCTAGCTTTGGTTAAGGCTTCGAGTATTTTAAAAAGCTTGGAAAAATTCATTTTCCTCTTCCTGGGAAATTTGAAGTTCTTGATGTTTTTAGGTTTTTTTACATTTTTGGTCTTTTTCGCTTTAAGTCGAGATTTAGAGGTAACTGGCCCCTTAAGCTTTATAGATCTACAATTTGAACTTTGTCTCTCAACACTGATGGAACTGGTGACAGGGATATCAGTCTTGTGAGGTATACTCAATTTCTTGCATTCTTCCGCCAGGGTTGTAAGAAGTTTGTTGGACTCCTTTATAAAGTTTTTAATACAAAAAATCTCCCTCGATATTACAGTCAGGTGTGAGTTCATGGAGTTATAATCCTCTGGTTGCTTAAGAGCAAGATTAGAATAGTCTGGGAACTGGAATAAAGATCCTGCCTTTAGCAAGCTGGATGGATACAGTTCCTCAGAACAATGATCAAGTGGTAAACTTTTTTCTGCGAATTGGTCTGTTTGCCTGCTGGTTGGAGTTCGTGCCTGGTCTAGTTCAAACGCGAGGTTTCTTGCTGAAGAGAGCTGTTGGTCAGGTAGCAAGGTAGACTTTGTGTCTATTGACCAATCCATTATCTCGGCCGCTGTTTTCAAGGCAGGAGAATCATAGGAAAGGCCGTTCAGACAGGCATCTTCATTGAGAGTGAGTCCCTGAGTAAGTGTGGGTACTGGGCCAATTTCTTTCTCCTTCGAATTAGACTGAAGGAAATGTGTTATTTTTAATTGGTTTGCTTTAAAAGAAAGCGGTGTTGATCCCCCGTCTGAAGAAATTCCTAAGTCTTTATATATCTTCCTGGTAAAAACCATCTTGAACTGCCTTTGACTATAGAGTCTACGGCCCCTAATAAAAAGTCATTCCAAAGATTGATAGCACAGTCTGGTTAGCCGACGTTTCTTTGGGATAAGATTAAAAAGACAGGGAGGGCTCGACAGAGCTCAAGGTCAGTAGATAAGTTTTCCAGCTGCAACTCAAAATAAAAAGTGCTGTGGCTCGCCAGAGAAGGAGGTAAAGAAAAATAGCTCTTAAAGACTGAGCCTAAAATTTTTAGAAGAGACATAGAGAGATATAGAGCGTTGACATACCGCAAAGTTTGATGAGGCTAAAGGGAGGGTATGGACGCCCAGCCTTCCTCACGGACGGCCATCTTTTTTTTCCAATCCACAGAAGTGATCCATCTACATTCCCTACTTGGATTCGCTTATTACCTCACTTAGGACTCCTTTCAGTGATGAAAACCAACCTGCTTACAGTTTGCTGAAGCAACATCCATCTGAGAAGTACCACCCTGAAGAAACAGACTTTCAAGCCCATGTCAGTGCCATTCAGGAATGATACAAATTGGAAAACTTTGGGGATGAGTCTGTTACGTGGCATGAGTTGTGGGCAAGAAGACATACCAAAGAAACGTGACGTGCAACATGAACCTTACTGAACTGTTGGACCCCACCAAACTGTCCTCTGCTGTTAAAATGGCCATCCTGACAGCACTTTCCCTCCCAGTTACAACATGCACAACTGAACAGTCCTTTAGCACTTTGCATAAGGTGAAGACACGGCTACATCAATGAGTGAAGATCGAATGACAGGCTTGTGTTTGCTGAGTGTCCATAGAGAAACATTGACGACCTTTCTCAAGGAGAAATTTATAAAATAAGTTATTGACCATTTGTTTAAAGAATGGCTCATTTTGTATTGTTTTCTGTCATGGACAGACAAGCACTAACAAAAGGTTTCTGTCATGTTATGGACATACAAACACCAATAAAAATGGTCTGACTGGTTTCAGACCTTATGTCTGGAATTCTACACCACAGCCATGGAAGATTCTGTGGAAAAGATATAACCCATAAAGTGGTTTAATCTGCTTTAGAGTACTAGAGTCCTATATCATTGTTGTTCAGTGGACAAATGCATGTCTTTCTAGTGCCTTACTCTGTTATTGTTAAATGGGCAAATAAAGCAATTTGTTAGAAGTTAGTCCTGAAATGTATTCTGAAATGTATAATCCCAGTTAATTACCAACAACAGTTAATTACCAACAGGCACAAGCCGCCATGGTTTCTCATTCCTTCTCTTCAGCATTGTGTATCAGAATCAAAATGTTTATTGCGGTCAAGTGACCCATACAGAAAATATGGAATACAAGAATAAAATAGTATACAGTGATATAAATGTTAAAAGAAACCAAATACAATATGAGAGCAAAGTAAAATCTATAGTAGGACTTTCAGAACAAAGATTTGGATCGGTTGGATTGGGCTGCATGAACAAATTTAGCTACTGAGATTGTAAGGGACCTATCTGAGCCTGCCAAGAGAAAGAGTAACAGACACTCGGGAGATTTGTTAGAGAACTTTTTAGTAATTGGTAATATATATCGATAGCGTTCCGACGAATACAATGGGCAGACAAAAAATACATGTAGAAGGGTTTCTATAGTACCCGCTTCACAGGGACAAATACGTTGGTCATAAGCTATTCCCTGGTATCTCCCTTCCAACAGTGCTGAGGTTAGGCAGTTGAATCTGGCCTTGGCAAATGCTTGCCGATATTTAGGAACCGTTAGAAAATCTAAGTATAGGGCGTGATTCAATGGGACAAAGCTCAATTTATGGTGCAGGGGTGAGCAGACTTTAGATGCCGCATAGATGGAGCTTTGGAGATCTATATCCCTAAGTCGGGTTCTTATAGTGTGATTGGCCATTACAAAATCTTGAGTAGATAAATATTCTAAAGAGAGGCCTAACCTGGGAAGTTTAACATGAAAGGATTTCATCCATGTGGAAAGGTAAGAGTCATTCCAGAGAAGTGCTAGATACCCAGGTGGACAGTCATAGGATAGTTTAAGCCAATAGTTGAAGGCAATAGACCAAGCTTGGCATTCCATCGAGGTTAGACCAGCTTCTAACCTAAGGGCGGCATTCGGGACACAACTAGGGACACCAAAGATTTGTCGTAAAAAAATTGAAAGTACAGATTCTACTGTAGTATTATAAGTGCAAATCCAAAGAGGAGCACCATATAGTAGTTGAGGGATGATCTTGGA
Organism: Rhineura floridana; assembly: GCF_030035675.1. Classification (NCBI taxonomy): domain Eukaryota; kingdom Metazoa; phylum Chordata; class Lepidosauria; order Squamata; family Rhineuridae; genus Rhineura; species Rhineura floridana. The sequence continues at coordinate 10,220,998 of NC_084482.1, forward strand.
TCTAAAAACCTGTAAAGCTGCAGGAATAAATTGTCCCCCTTTAGTGTGAAAATAGCGTAATAGACTCTTCCCTGTAGACCGGGCTGTCAGAACAGCCGCACGAATATGAGGAACCCAAGAGAGAGAGGAATGAAACATAATGCCAAGATATTTATAGCACGTAACTTGAGCAATTTGATGGCCATTGATTGTCCAGTGAGAGACTGTGGATTGCTTTGCAAAGGCTAAAATTTTGGTTTTGGAAAAATTTATGGTTAGGTGATTATCGGTGCAATATGACATAAAAACTTGGAGTAGGCGTTTGAGACCAACTTTGGAAAATGATAAAAGGGCTGCATCATCTGCATATAGCAGAATAGGGCATCTATGATCACTTACTTTAGGAGAATGGAAATTTGGAGAGTGGCACCTTGTTCCCAGGTTGTTCAAAAAGAGATTGAAAAGTAGGGGAGCCAAGACACAGCCCTGCCTAACACCTTTTGTTGTGGGAATCGAATTGGTCAGGCCCCCATCACGTCCACATCGGACACGCAAAGAGGTATTCAGGTGCAAATTATGAATAAGGAACAGCAATCTTTTATCGATTGTTGTATTTACCAGTTTGGCCCATAATTTGTCCCTTGGGATGGAATCGAAGGCGGACTTTAGGTCAACAAATGCGACATATAGGCCACTCCACATTTGATTCCTGTATTTTTCTGCCAGGTGATATAGAAGTAGGCAGTGGTCCAATACAGATCTGCCCCTCCTAAATCCTGCCTGTTCCCATCCCAGGATGTTATCCTCCTCTATCCAAGTTGTCAGTTTCCTCTTCATAGCTGGCATAGTTTCCCTATTACCGAGAGGAGGCTAATTTGCCTATAACTAGCGGGATCGTCTTTTGGGCCTTTCTTATAAATGGGAATAACTATAGCCTCCTGCCATGCCTCAGGAAGATGTCCAGTGTTGTTTATCAGAGTAAATAGATTAGCCAACATGGGAGCCCACCAATCTTGGTGTGACTTCAGAAGCTCCGGAGGTAGATTATCACTACCCGGACCTTTGGCAGATTTTAAGCCACCAATCAGGTCTATTATCTCGTTCTGAGAAACAGGTGGCCAAGCTGGAAGAGTTTCAGGGTCAAAGTTGAGGAGGGACTTTGAGAGGTTATAGTGGATACCTTCATTGGAATCACTGAAGTATTGTTCCCATATATGGGAGAAAATATTACATGACGCTTGATTGGTGGACCTCATAGTTCCGTTGACAAGAGACCAGAAACTTTTGGAATTTTTGGTCTTGGCTGCATGAATTAGAGACTTCCAACCCTCATATTGTGCTTGCCTATTTTTGGTAGCTATTAGGGACTTATATTAGGGACTTATGCTTTTAATCTTACTTATTTTATTTCTAGTTTTCTTTTACTTTGTTTATATAATGTTTTATATTGTTTGCGCAATACACACTTGCTGTATTTTAAATATTGTGGTTTTATCATGTTGTACACTGCCCTGGGAGCTGCTAGCTATAGGGTGGTTTAGAAATGCAACTAAATAAATAAAATAAATAAAAATATTTCTTTTTAGTATTATAGCACTCATGTGGCAGGGTATTGGCGTTGTGCTGTCAATATTCTAAATATATCTGTCTTAGATGCCTCTTGACAGATAAACACTCTGCGTCAAACCATCTCGGAAGGCCTGCTCCTAGGTTTATTCTGGGGGCGGAGGAATTGGGAGTTAGAAAGGAATTTAAAGCCATGGTCAAGGAATGGTAAACATTTAAGGCCGTTTGAAATTTAGAAGTATTCCCTAGTTGCTCCTGAATATCCAAGGCGGAGGAAGAGGAAATGAAAGTTGCTATCTTAGAAGCTACTTGGGGGGACCAGATAGAGCTCCTGTGTGTGAAGTACATTGTGTTGGCTACCAGGTTGTACTCCACATCTAATTGGCTCTTCTCTTTTAGTTGAAGTAAGAGTGACAGAGGAAGATGGTCACTGTCTAGTCTCGTACCTACAGTGAGGTTAACAATTGAGTTCAATAGCTGGTGGGAGGTTATCGCGTAGTCGATTACACTACTTCCTCTGCTAGAGATGTAAGTATATTCAGCACATATATCCAGAGGATTTAGGCCATTAAGGATAGTAAGATTGTGACTTCCAACTAAACGGGTTAGGCAGATTCCAGGGTGATTAACCCTGGAGTCCTTTGAGACCCTATCAGAAGTAGGGAGATAATGTTGATTATCCTCACCCTCCCACAGTTTAGATGCAAGAAGACTATCATTATTGGGGCCAATCCTGGCGTTAAAATCTCCCATAATAATTAGTAGGGCATTGGGAAAGCTGGACTCCAGCTCTGTAATATAGTTGTCTAGGTCGTCCCATAATTTATAAGTGTGTGCCCTTGCCACAGCAGGAGGCATATAGACATTAATTAGGAGAAGGGATAGAGTATGGAACATCAGCAAAACAGCCATAGCAAGATTGTTACATGGATGTATATTCCTGGAGTGAACAGTCAGTGTAGTGGAGATTAGTATTGCCATGCCTCCTTTAGCTCTACCTGGGCATTTAGCGAGAGAGGGAGCTGCTGGTAGTTCGATAGAGACAAAGCCATCCAAAAGTAGATTATGAGTAGACCAAGTCTCCTGAAGGAGAACTATGTCATGTTGGTTCAGGTAATTGGTTAATTCTGAATTGTTTTGCTTGGCATTCCATCCCACTATGTTCCATGATAGAAGATGTAAAGGGGGGTTTAAGAGCGGTGCTGTTCGATGGTTAGAAAAAGATGTTAATGATCCGATTAAAGGTGTTATTGTAGAAGAAGAGTGTCAATATAATTCCTCAATTCGATTTAAAGAACCTGTGTCGTCCACAAAACTTGGACCAGATGACTTATATGAGGCTACCTTCTTAGTTGCAGCTTGTGCTAACTTGGGTAGAGGTAATTCCGGAACAGATAGGAATGAAGAGGAATTTTTTTCGGAGGAGCTCACGTCCAGATTCATGTCCACTAGGTGCTGAATTAAGTGGCGTAATTTATTGATGATCATCGCTCGCTCGGTATCCGGTAATTGAGAATATAACACCATGAGTTGAAACTCCTCCGGCTCCAATTCATGCATTAAAGTAGTCAGAGTTTGGGTCCGAGTAGGGAGTTCCGCGGGTTGACTTGACAATGCAGGACTGAGCTGTGAAGAGGAGCTTAGGTGTTCATATACGGATGACGTCCCTGTTCCCGTATAGGTCAGCCTAGACGATTGTGTAATGGTGGTGGTGGGGTGGGGTGTTTGCCAAAGACCTGTAGAAACAACTCATACATCTTGCCCTTCCCACCAGAAATATTTCTGTGGACATCTGAGGAACGCCTGAGGAAAAGACAGGAGATTAGCAAAAGTAAGAACCAATAATGGCAGGGGGAAGGATGTAGAAGGGCAATAGAGTATTAGGCAATGACGGCTGTTTGCTGGGAGCCAGAGTGACTGACAGAAGCAACCCTAATTTGACAATGGAAGAAAAAGGAGAGCGTTGAGGAAACAAGGAGGGAGGGAGGGAGGGAGGGAGGTTGCAGAACATGTTCCAGAATCCTTTGTAACTGGCAAGTCTAACATGGCAGATACTTAGAGGCTTCTTACCAGCCAAACAGAAAAAAGTTTCTTGTCCTTAATAAAATGCAAAAGCTTAGAAAAAAAGAGTTAAGGATAAGTAATACATAAATGTAAGAATTTTAATTTATCAAACAATAAAAGCAAAATTTTAATACTTATACCAAAGATATCACCAGTTGATGAAACAAATACGTATTTTGAAAAAGTGCTCCTTTGATGCATGGTTGCAAATGTCTACATCCCCAGCCTTAGTGCTTGCCTAGCCCTGCCCTCTTCGCCATCATTTTAAGAGATGCAGAAATATCCCAGAGCCTTGGGTCATCAGAGCCATTGTGTCTTCCCAGCATAGTGGCTGCCTCCTCTGGCCTGAGCTCCATAAAGCAAGTTGATCACACCTGCGAACCTTGGCTGACCGATTCCAGGATCCTTCCTCTTAACCCAGGAGTGCCCAAGTTTTCTATAGCCAAAGCCTACAACCCCCCCCTTTCCCCCCTTGCCGGTTCTCTTTTCTGTGTAACTATTCCAACAGCCATTGACCTATAGCTCATTCATCTTCCCTCTTCCTCATTTTTCATCTGATGCAGCATCAGGGCCTGGGTTTTGTAGGATTTTGTTGATCCAGTCAAGTCTGTGAAGGACTTTATGCCAGAATACTGCTGTAAAGATATTTCAAATGTTTTCCTTTTCTTTACTAAAGAGTTTGCTTCTAACGTAAGCACTACTTTCTCTTTGGAATCAGTGGCCTTAATAAAAAGGCTTCCAAAACCACAGTCATAATAAATGACAACAGTCTGTGTGGCATTTTCTCTGCAGGACCATCGGTAGTGTACCTGGGGTCAGTGTGATGTAGTGGTTAGAGACTCAGAAAATCTAGGTTCTAGTCCCTGCTCAGCCATTAAACTCACTGGGTGACTTTGGGCTAGTCACTGACTCTCAGCCTCACCTACCTCACAGGGTTGTTGTGAAGATAAAATGGAGAGGAGGAGGAAGATCATGTAAGCCACCTTGGGATCCTTGGAGGAAAAAAGGTGGAATATAAATATAATAATTAAAAAATGTCGGACTATGGTTGGGCTAAGTTGCTACTATTAGCCCTGCCTATGGCTGCAACCATCTTGCTCATGCTGTCATGACAAAAGGACACTACCACCAGTATAGTTTGTTTTGTGATTTTTTCCACATGAGGTTTATGTTTATTTATTTATTATAGAGCTCAATGGGATTATGAAAGAAAAGTGTTGGCTGCAATGTCAGTGCTGATGTGGCCCCTCCATGTGTAAGCCCCCCCCATATGTGAGGCCCAGGGCTATTGCCTCCTGTGCCCCCCCTAAAAAGTCCCTGCTTTAGTGGATATTCCACCCCTTACTGCTGCTGCTATTCTCTTGAGAAGAAGATTGTCAGATTCCGTGCAGAACAGGGCATGCAGTTTTCTTAATGCTTGCACAGAATGGAGAGTTTCTGCCATTGCACCTTCTTCTGTTATAAAACTATGCCAGTGAGACAACCTCCAGCTGCCAACATACTCTATACCCGCGAAAGGTCCTAGGACCTGTGTCATGAACAAACCCTGCCCATCCTACTTTAGAAACTGTGCTTCCTTTTAGAATATTCTCTACCCGGTATTAACTGAGCAGCATCTGTACCTTGCCATAAATGTAGGGGGAAATTCATCAGCCTGGGCTACTTGGCCATTCATTTTAGTTTGCTGATTTAAGGCAAGGTTGACCAACTTATTCCACTTTAGGCCTCCTGTAAGAGTTGTGTAGGAGAGAGATGTTTGGCAGGTACAGGCATCTCAAGCCCCAGCAGCACTGTGAGTGACAGGACAATTAGCACTTGCTACAATCTCCTTCTACATAGCTGTTCAAGGTATATTAGGACTAACACTGAATGGGCTAGCCAGCATTGTGAGCAGCTTTCGTGGCCATTACTTTGAGTTATTTAGCAGAAAAGCACCGATGCATTGGACTGCATCAGTTTCAAAGGGGTCTATGTGTGTTCTAGGACTCGGTGATGGGAACTTGCCATTTCCTCGGGTTGAGGTGACACTAGCATTTTGGCATATTCAATAGAGGCACATTTCGGCAGTTCCACCTCTGCCCTGCAAGGTATAAAGATCCATGCTGTGCTTGTGTAGACATCACTGTCAGGATGAAGACATGCAACTTAGCTCTTCTCTGCATCCTTATCACAGTGGCCATGAATGATGCCATCATCATTGACAGATGCAAACTGTCAGCCATCCTGAGGGACAAGGGCGTGGAGGGGTTTGCAGGCACCAGAACAGAAGAGTGTAAGTATCCCTCATGTGGTTCTACCTCTGTGTGTGTGTGTGTGTGTGTGTGTGTGTGTACGCACACGTGTATGTCTGAGGATGGAGGAAAACTTTGGTTTGATTCACATTTTAATGTGAATTTAAACTCATCTCAATTGCACTTCCCAAAAATGCGCAAACCAAAATTTGGTTATACTTAGAAATTCACACTTCTCAAAATGTTGTGTTGCAGTTCTCAAACCAACAAATGTGTACAAAATGACACATATTAGGGGAAAGGTTGCATTAAAATGCATATATCCATGAAAATAAAGACATTGGGGGGAAATGTATATAAAAGTGTGCATATTAGGAAAAAGTCCCTCGAAGATGTTGATAAATTTTCTTGAGTTTCTTTTTTTTAATCACAAACAGATGTAGAAATGTGGCAAAAGGAGCTTACGATGGGGGAAAGAATGAGAAATTGACAGATGCATCCATTTCTGTGAGTGACTATAACCCCTGCAATAATGTATTCCATCTCTGAGAGCATTCAGGTTTTATCCACATGGGATCCTCAGAGATATTAGGTCAATATCAATGGAGAATGGTTGCATGAATGTCAGTTTCATCTATGGCATTTTGATGACTGACATTGGATATCCAAAGGCTGTGCAGAACCCTTTAAAATGTTTCTCCCCTTTATGGTACCCGAAATCATCCTCCAGGGGCAGCTATTTCACCACCTCATGACAAGGCTGGTCCTACATGATGACAAAATCAACAGCCCTAGAAGAGTAACGTAATGGTGACCTCACTTTGGTTTGTAACAAGTCAGCCCTTAGATTCTATGCAATTTAATCAGAATTAGTCTTGGAAGTAGCCTAAAGAGCAAACATGAGGAATATTCAAACTAAAGCTTCTGAAATGTGGGGAAAACTTAGGGTTCAATTGTCATCTATGTACTTATAGAAGCATAGAATAGTAGAGTTGGAAGGGGCCTATAAGGCCATCAAGTCCAACCTCCTGCTCAATGCAGGAATCCAAATCAAAGCACTTATCTTTTAACTTACATATTTATAAGATACCTTACTGAATCAAGTCCATCCAAGGTGGCAAATGAAATACAAGCATAAAAATTCAATATTATAATAAAACATTCAAACAAACCCATTGAATTAAGCTAGCATAAAATCCATTTCCACAGCCACAGCAATGAAACAGCAGCAAGGAAACTCATCAGTTAAAAGCCAATCAAAATAAGTGGCTTTAAAAAAAGTTTTCAGCTGGCTAAAATTTGAAGATGGGGATGGGAGTTAAATCTAATTCTGGAAAGAGTATGTGCAGTTTGATGGGTAGTTTTAGGTGAGTATTCATTTAATTAAAATATGTTAATGAGCAATGGATTGGGGGAGTGTCATGCATACAAAGCTTCTATGCATTTAAAGGGGGCTTGATAAAAAAAAGCTTCCATTATTTGCATAAATCAGCTAACTTGGTTGAGCATGATCCTCATATTGCATCATCTTCCCTCACGGATGCAGTAGCTACCCCACTGAGAGTTGATCATGAAAATGAGCCCTTTGGTGAGTTCCACAGAGCAGATTAAAATGCATGCACATCTCCCTAAAAAAAGAGACACAAATCTGCACTCTTCCTTCCCACTTATATTTATAATAGTAGCTATTTGATTTTCAAAACAGCAGCATTTTTAATCTCCAAACAGTCTGTAAATATCTGCTACTTTAAATGCTACAACTGAGACTTGCTATAGCTCTCTACAATGAGGAATGCAAAACTGAGATGATTTCTCTGCCTCGGATGAATGTTAATCTGTTTGCTTCTGCCTACAGGGATTTGTTTGGTATCTCACAGTAGCCGCTTCAACACATCAGCCCTCAACGTGGGGCCAAGGGCCACCAATCATGGGATCTTCCTACTCAGTGCAAAGTGGTGGTGTAACGATTCCAAGACACCGCACACACACAACAACTGCAACTTAAGTTGTGATGGTAAGAAATCATATCCTTACAACACACTTTTTGTGGTTGTATACACACACACACACACACACACACCTCATTCAAAGATACCGGACAGCTGACAGTAAGGCATAATCAGCACTTAGAATGCTATCCATATATATTTTCCTTTTATATCACCTTATTCCGTATTCCAAAAACATCTGAAACCATTTCCATCTTTCTCCAAACATATTACTGCTTTCCTACCCTTTTTATTCATTAATCACTAAGTCCTATAATTTTAATAACCACTCTGTCAGGGCTAGCACTCCTTCTATTTGCAGTATCTAGCATAGACCACGCTGGCTACTAACATTTGAAACTGTAATCTCTCTCTCTTTCGCCTCCCCACCTTGCAACTGCTCTAAATATGTCTGCATACATATTTTTGACTCCAGTATCAGATCAGCCTTTAGCAAGTTGCTGATTGTATATAATATTAGTAGGCCCTATAACAAAATGTTGCAGTGTGGAATGCTCCTGTTCAGACTTCCTTCCTGCCAGCCAGCCATGCCTTCTTTCCATTCCATTTCCCACCCATAGTGATTTTCTGCCCCCCTCAATAGTCAGCCAACATTCCACGGCCACTGAGCATGTAATATGTGTGTTGAAAAATTATTCATTCATTTAAATCTTTACTTTCCTCCTCTCCATTCCCAAAATGGAATTCTCAGGGAAGCTAACATTCACCATAAAACCATATTTAATAAAATGACCAGGGGTTCCCAAACTGGTCCATGGACCACCAGTGGTCCATGAGTTTCGTTCAAGCAGTCAACAGTGTGTCTGTGAAGAACACTTACCATTTGAATTCTGTAGAATTCTATGGAATTCAAATTGTGATGAGAAAGGAAAATAATATATCCAGTAAATTTATAAGAGTATTTATAGTAGCTGACCTGTAGTGTTTAGTTGTTATTTTCAGTTTATTTTGTACTGAATGTATGTTGATGCACTTGTATTATGTCTATGTATATATATAAAATCCAAATAAATATGTATACAAAAATACAATATAAAAATAAAAGAAGCAATAAAAATACAATTGAAACCATACAACATCTAGCATAGCCCATTACTATTGCTACAACAGGTAGGGAAAAATAATTAAATGGGTCACCAAGACCCTTAGAAATTCACAAGTGGCCCATGGGGGCAGAAGTATGGGAACTATTGCAATACATAATAAAAGTAAACAAACAAAGAGTGGCTATGATACTACAGTCGAGAGCAGATGATAACCTCTCTATGAATGCCCTGCTGAAAAGCAGTGCATTCACATGAGTTTTTCCCACTGGAATGGTACCCCATCAGGAAGGAGAGCTACAACTGAGTGGGAAAGACCCCTATGATTGGCCAAACTCATGTGATTGCGGTATTCACATATATGCTACTGCCACCTGAGAATGCATCATGGGAAAAACATCTCCTATAAGGCAGCATGATAGAAGGAAATTTACCGAATACACTGCCAAAGCAGGGAAGCTGTACATTGTTTCTTCCCGAGTACTTGCCAGACATCAGTGGGATTCACTTGGGAGACTATGTCACAAAAGTGGGGCCACTACAAAGGCGACTGTTCCAAATTCCCATATATCTAGCTGAAAGGCACAAAGCTTGACTTTTCTGGCTAACTTCAAGACAGGTGGTCTTTTGAGGTATGCAGGGGTTCAGACTGTAAAAAGCTTTTTAGGCTAACATGAAGACCATGAATTGTGCCTGGAAACAGATTTCCAGAGATTGAGAGGGTCACACAGTTGCCAGGTCCCAGATTTGTCAAGGGGCCCACTAGTGATACACCAATGCCGCCATCCTGACTCACAAGTAAGAGTACCACCAAAGATCCTTGCAATGGAGCAGGAGACTCTGGAGCACACCTTCTTGCCCTTTTAGGCAAAGTGACACACACACCCCTGCCAGAAACACTTGGAGCTATACCTGCTTAGAAGGTCCCATACAGACAGTGTAGCTGCCTATGAAATGACTGAATAAGTTCATGCCTTCCTATCCCTGTAAGGAATAGGTATGTAATTGGCATTCTATACCAGCTGCAGCTCTATGGCAGCCTTTTCCAACCGTTGGGTCCCCAGGTGTTGCTGGACTACAGTTCCCATATTTCCTCACCATTGGCCATGCTGGCTGGGGCTAATGGAAGTTGTAGTTGAGCAACATCTGAGGACCCAAAGGTTGGGAGGCTGTTCTATGAGACTGTGCTAATCTCTGCTAGGTAAAAGGATAGAGTAGGACAGCCTTTGCCAACCTGATGCCCTCCAGATGCTTTGAACTACAACTCCCATCAGCTCCAACCAACACAGCCACAGTCCAAAACGTCTGGAAGGCACCAGCTTGGCAAAAGCTGGAACAGGGAATATCAAAATTCATGTGAGAAAGTAATCAGCCAGGAAGCATATTTTTCTGTCAACCCCAGCCAACATGGCCAAAGATCAGGGATGATGGGAGTTAAAGTCCAAAACATCTCAAAAACACAACACTGGCTACCTTTGATCTATCACATTTTGAATTCAATAGGCTCTTGACTGGCGGATTCCACATATTTCTGTAGTAGGGAGATAGACATTGGAAGAAAACAAGCATGTCTCCCTGTTGACAACATCTAGAAGAACCATTTGGGCCCAAATGCATTGGATCGTACTTCATGGCCAACTATTATTAGAGTCTCTCACAATTTTTCTAATATAGTCCCTTCTGCTTTCTGCAACCTAACTGTGAGAGTTCTTATTTGCCTCCCTTAAGTTAACTCATACTGTGTATTTAATGATATGCCAGGAAGGAAGACTTTTCATCTCATTTTCCTCTTTCTCTCCCCCTCCCTCCCTGCCTGCCCCTTCTCGTTTCTCTTCCAGCCCTCCGAGATGACAACATTACTGATGACATCCACTGTGCAAAGAGTGTCGTACAAAGAAATAAGGGCTTCAAGGCATGGTAAACAGACAGTCTTTACATCAATTGTATTGGGGGGGGGGACAGCAGCAGTGTAGAACTGCCCACTGTGAATCTTTGCTCTCTGCAAGAGTGCACAAGTAGCTTATATTTTTTCTCTCAGAGTCCAGCAATTGGGCCAGCCTTGGTAACCGGTCATTAGAGTTGGTTGCCTGGTTCTCTATTATGGACAAGGAACATGAGGAAGAGGTAGGAGCTCATCTCTATCAAGTCACAGGAAGCCCGTGTGTCTCCTCTGAGTTTGGAACTCCGAGAAAAAGGCAGGATCTTGTTGCTGGCAAGCCTCTCCTCCCCAGCTATACAGACCAAAGTAGCCTCTCCACCTTTGCATGGTGCTCCCAAGGTTCTGCATGCCTTCAAAGCTGAGTGAAGCAGGAAGTTAGAGATGAGGAAAAGGATGCTTGCCATAGGAAAGAAAAAATGTAGTCAACATGGTGAGTGCATTTGTAGACCCTTATCTTTCTAGAACAGTATTCTTCAACCTTGGATCCCCAAGTAGGGTTGTCAGGTTCAATCCCTGAGACTGATCCTGTATCTTTAGGAGAAGAGAAAGTCAGCCAAGTGCAGGTGTTCTTGCAACCCTATAATGGGAAAAACCACAAGGTGGAATTCTCCCTTCCCCCTGCACACAGTTTAAAGATACAGAAGACCTCTTAGTTGCCAGGCCCAGCCTCCAAGAGGTCTTTTGTATGTTTAAAAGTTGTGCAGGGGGGAGAATTCCACCTTGTGTTTTTTCCCATTTCAGGGTTGCAAGAACACCTGTACTTGGCTGACTTTCTCTTCTCCTAAAGATACAGGATCAGTCTCAGGGATTGAACCTGGCAACCCTAATCCCCAGGCATTGTTGGACTACAGCTCCCATCAACCCTGACCATTAGGTAAGCTGGATGATGGGAGGTGGAGTCCAACAACATTTGGGGACCCTAGGTTGAAGAATAGTGTATCTAGAAAATTCAGTGCCACTTGCAGCACAGTCAGTGATGGAACAGAGGGAAATGCAACTGAAGAAGGAATTAAATGGGGTGACTGAGAGATGAATGCTGGGAAGAGAAAGCAGGATGCAGGCCTACTCTGTTGCAGTGCAATTCATGTTATTCCTCTTCTGAAGTTCCCATACTGTCTTCCTGCCATAATTAAAAGCTGCAGTACTCTTTAAAAATGTTTTCTACCTCTATGTGTCATTTCCACATAAGACACTTAAAATCACCACTGAGCTCTTCTCATATGGCTTATCTTAACATCTGAGGTAGATGTCAGAGAACATGAAGAGGAGGCCTTTCTACAATGAATGAGCCTTCTGGGTGTAATAAAATTAGAGACTGTATGCACCCAATTCTAACTGGTGACAGAAGCTTCAGAGCTGTTGGAACCCCAAGTTACTAGATCTTAACAAGTAGAAGTTTCCTTTTTCTTTGATTTATTCCCCTTATTATTGAAAAAAAAAGACTGGCATTCTCTTACTGCCACCTGCAAAAGCCTATGAAGAATTTCCAGCTAAACCAGGGATAGAGAACCTCCTGACCACCAAAATGTAGTGGATTTCCTGACTATTAGCCATGCTGGCTGCAGCTGAAGGGAATTCAAGTCCAACAGGTTCCCCACCACTGAATTAAATCTGCTTCCTACTTGTGTGAGTATAAGTACATACACCTCTGGTTTGCTCCCCAAGGAATAGTTCCCCAATTTACTCTGGGTCAACGATCTACCTCAGGAGTGGCTAATCTGTGGCCCTTCAGATGTTGCTGGACTACAGTTCCCATCATCCCTGCCCATTGGCCATGCTGGCTGGAACTGACAGGGGTTGGAGTCCAGCAATATCTGGAAGGCCACAGGTTCCCTCGCCCTGATCTAGCTGGGAGTCCCTCTGGGCTAAGATAGCATAGTAATAGGTATGCTTGAATAGTAGACAGAAAAAGAAAAAAAATTACATACACAGGTTTTATTTCTATTGTTTAAAAATAATAAAAATTGACTAAGGACATGCTTACATTAAAAATAAAAGGATGATTAAGAAAAAGATAATAAAGCCATGGCATGCCGATAATTCTCTCCTTGAGGCCACGCCCTAGGAGTGAGGCCCAGACAGCATCCCTTTGTTCAAAATACCTCGGCATAACCTCAGTGGCTGTGGAATCCCTCCTTTCTCTCAGTCTCAAAGGATTGCCCCTAGATATGTGAAATAATAAGGAATGATGTGCTGGAGAACATTCAAAATGTTTTCCCTCTTTCTACTACATAACTGCAGTCAGCCTCAGAACATCTGAATCTCAACGAAGCAGCGCTTCCTCCCAGGCACCGTCTCTCCCCTTCTGAAATCTCTCCAAAATTCCTGATGATGGAAGATAAAAGCCCACATGTGCAGTGTGGATTGGCAGGGAAGTCAAACCGATGATAGACCCTTCACCTAACTGAGGGCCTCAGGAAGTCCCAACCCTATTCCACAGTGTATGCAGCACCCTGACACCACTATCATTTGGGGGAACCAATAATTAGAATTTGCTTCAGACAAATTGCAGAACTACCATCTTTAGTGCAGGAGCATAGGGTGGCCACGTGTCCTACTTTGCAGAAAACAGGCCTCTCTTTGAAGGTGCCCTGTATTTGAAGTGCTATCTGATCTGGTCCAGTTCTTTTTAAAGATCACAAAACCTAAGGGGAGAGGGGAGGGCTTGAAGTTGTCCATCGACCGCTAGCAGCATCTATATAGCAGACTAAGTAGGCTCCCAGTTCATCACCTTTCTTGCTATGCGGAGATGTTTATTTATTTATTTTATTTAAAATATTTCTATCCCACCCTTCTACCCTATAATAAGGCACTCAGGGTGGCTTACAATAAAATCGTACACACACATAATAAAATTGTACACAATAAAAATCACAAAAGCATTAAAATAAAGTGATGTATTACATTTCTATTTAAATGATAGTTTTGAGCAGCATCTATACATATAAATTAGCATGTGCAATTTTTGTGCATGTTGTTGTCCTCATTTCCCCCCCCCCCACCTTTTAGGCAATGTTTAAATGGCCACCCTAGCAAGAGCTCCCATACAATAATAATAATAATTATTATTATTATTATTATTGAATTTATTAGTCACCCATCTGGCTGGTTCACCAGCCACTCTGGGTGACGTACAGAATAAAAACAATACATTAAACATTAAAATTTAAAAACAACAGTAAAAGCCTAGGCCATCCCAAAAGCCATCCCAAATTGTTGTAGCTGGGATCTCACCTTCATATCAAGCTTCCAATGAACCCATGAAGGAGAGTGCATGCAGCCAAGGTTACATTGGAGGTGTTGAAACCAAGAGATGTTTTCAGCACTCCCATGTCACCTTGATTTTTTTTTCATTTATGAATGAAACAGAAAGTATATCTTGATCTCAGCCCTTTACGCTTGCTCCAGAGGACCCATCTCCACCCCTAAGGGGATGGCCACTAGAGAAGGAACAAACAGCAATAGAAAGGTTCCAGCTACAGAATTTGAACACTACATGAGGGGAATAGTTCACATTTGTGGGAGATTTTAAGGCTCTATTTCAATACAGCATCATTTGTACTTGTGTTTGCCCAGTTATGCACTCATTGAGTTGAATGACCAATGATATTTTAACCAAGGATTTCACATTGCAGGAGAGCCTGGGAGAAATATTGCAAAGGACAAGAACTGAAGAAATACATCACAGGTTGTGATCTTGAAGAAGTCACCCCTATGACACTGGCCCCAGCAACAAAAGGCCTTACCTCCCTAGCCAAGGGCCCTCCAGAACCTACCACCACCCCATTGAAGAAGGAGCACCCAAAAGCCACCCTCCTACCCAAGAGTCCCCCAAAACCTACCTTCTCAATCAATGAACCCAAAAGGTCCACCCACCCACCCAAAGGTCCCCCAAAACCCACTGTCCCAATCAAGGGGCCCACAAGGTCCACCCACCCACCCAAGGGTCCCCCAAAACCTACTGTCTCAATCAAGGAGCTCACAAGCTCCACCCTCCCATCCAAGGGTCCTCCAAAACCCACTGTCTCGATCAAGGAGCCTTCAAGTTCCACCCTCCCTGAAAATGGTCTCCCAAAATCCACTCTCTCATTGAAGAAAGCCCCAAACTCCATCCTGCCAGCCGACAGACCTCCAAAACCTACTCTGTCTGTCAAGGAGTCCTCAAATGCCACTCTTCCAGGTGGCGGCCATCCCACACTCACTTCTTTGATTGAGGAAGTTGAATAGCTTTGAAAGGTTAAAGCCATGATTTTTTTTACCAAATTGCTCACTTTTAAGTTAAAAGCACCTACCTTGCCATGGATAGGCAGTGATATTGCCTAGATTTTCCTGATATGGATCCACCTTCACATCTACTTCTTTTTAAAAAATAATACTAATAACTGAGTTTCAATTTTTCAGACTATTCATTTATAAATTAATCATCAAGGGGATGTTCCCAATAGAATTTGTTGTCTAACTTCATATGGATGTCCACGGATAGCAAACCCAAAACAAGAAGCTGGATCCAGACTTGCACTCAGTAGAAGGAAGGAAGTGGGCAGTGATATTTACAGATTCCCCCTTCAGCCCCACAAAAAAGCTGCTCCAGGGAAGAAGACCTTTCAGAACAGCAAAGAAAATGATGTTGGGGGCTGCAGGGACAACTGACAAAAATTGCCACCCTGCCCCTTTTCTCTAGACTCTAGAGCAGCCTTTCCCAACCAGTGTGCCTCCAGATGTTGTTGGACCACAATTCCCATCTTTCCTGACCATTGGCAATGCTGGCTGAGGCTGATGGGAGTTGTGGTCCAACAACATCTGGAGGCACACTGGTTGGGAAATGCTGCTCTAGAGGTAAGCTTTCATTGGATTTTGGTTCCCTCCATGACCAGGAGTCATTCCGTTCATAGAAGGGCAAATATGGATCCAACTCAATGGTGTAAGATGTTCACAGTGTGACATAACATCACTTTAATGCATGATGATACATGCAAGTGTTTGACCAGAAAGCTGTTTCTCAAAGGCCTCTGGAAAATCATTTTGTATCCATCACCAACCTAATATTAAAACACCAAACATCAAAAATAAACTTCTGGGTTGTGTGTGCCATTTGATACTGTTTTATGGAACACAAATATGGTCATGGTCATGTTCCTATTTTATAGATAAACTTCAACTAGACTCCTAGATACTTGTTCACATTGTGATGTACATTGTATATAACATCACTACTGTTCTTCAAGTTACATTTTTTCTGAAAAACAGTTTCCTCTCTAGTGCCAAGCAGCAATGCAATTCAGATTGGTCTTGTAGCACTTTGCACAGGCCTCTCGGCAACTTTTTACCGTTACTGTCTCTTACGGTTCCTGACTCCATTGAGAACTACAGTACTCAAGAGTTATGTGTCAGCCCCATCGCACCTCCCTCCCCTCTTATGAGAGTATTTATTCATGGACCTGATCTAGTGTCATAGAAGAAACGGGACTCTCAGTATGAAATGAGACCACATCCATATCACACATTTAAAGCACTTTTATACCACTTTACCAGCCATGGCTTCCCCCAAAGAATCCTGAGAACTGTAGCTTCTTAAGGATACTGAGGAGACCCCTATTCCCCCTCACAGAGGTCCCTAGGAAGAGGGATTGATTGTTAAATTACTCTAATTGTTGCGTGAACTAAAGGTGAATTAAGTTCATTTGGAGGTAAAACTTTGATTTCTTATTTTTCTTCACATTCATTTACCCCTCTTCCTACCCCCTCGACTTGTGAGATGAGCCAGCCTGGCTGCAGCTCAGAGTTTCTTCTTGGAGTTTGGTCTTGTAACACCATTAGAAGGTGCTACATTGCTACTGTTTAATTACTCTGCCTTCCTCCTGTTTGGGCTGGCCCAACAGTCTCTCCTGGTTAGGGATATTTGATTCAGTTCACATTTAAAGCCAAATTTATCAAATTTGCACTTTCCGAAATAATATGAGAACCAAAACATTAACCATCTTTTAACATTCACACTTATCTGAAGTTTGTGATGCAGTTTGCCAACTAAGCAATGCTTACAAAAATACATATATTAGGAGAAAGTGTGCACAAAATGAATATACATGTAAAAATGCATTAAGATAAATTGTTTGCAAAGATGTGTACATTAGTCAAAACTGCATACAAAAATATATTCATCAGGAGAGATTCACACTAAAATGCTGAAGAATTTTCATGAGGATTTTTTTAAAAAAATTGCAAATTGCTGCAGTAATATGGAGAACTGAATTTAAGAAAAATGAGAAACAGAGAAATGAAATTGACCAATCATTCCATCCCTACTCCTATTTTAGCACATCCCCTTAAACATGTTTGGATGGTAGGACTGGACATTTCCCTTCTCCCTTAAGTTCAGAACTGAGCAGTGGTGGTTGAGTAGATATCCAGGGAGGGGGGTTGCATAGTTGATGAACTGTTTGATGGGGAAGTGCTAGCTGGGGAATTTGAATTATTTCCTGTTTCCCACCCGCCTGCCCATGCATCATATTTGCTTGATGGCCACAGCCCAATGTCCCACTTGCTCTCCTTTTCTGCCAATGTCTTTGCCCTCAAGTCTTTTTGATGCATGCAGTGGGTGCTTATGGTTGTGGCTAGTAAGTCCCATTGCCCATCCCGCCCTCCTCTTTTGAAAGGAAGTTTGACAACAAGAGGTACTGGAAAGTTGGGAGGCAGAGGAGGAAGCAGATCATTGCTCCAATCCAGCTTTTGCACCTTTGCTAAAGCTGCAATCTTACCCCCACTTACCCACACTGCAAGCTGGTGATTTGCCCTGTTTAAACCAGTTGTATTCTTGAAAAGCTGCAAAAAAATGTGTTTGGATGAACTTGAACTGAACTAGTTTGGTTTGTAAAAGAACTAACTAGTTCTTTTTTTGACAGGATGAACTAAAAGTACTTTGTTTTTGAAATGAACTTTCCAAGCACTGCCTATTCAGAGGGTTATTCACCCTAAGAACCAGTGCAGATACAGGAGGGTTGTGTGTTTAGCCCCGTTCTTAAAGTTACATGTTTGCAGGTGAACTTCTCCAGCAGGGAGCCTTTTGTATCCATGGAGACTTCCCACCCAGTTAAGAGCCCTTATTTTCCATGATTGTTAGTCATACAAGGCACCTCCACAGGGCCCAAAGACTTCCCTGCTGCAGATGTTCACCTTACCATGGGTAGGGCCAGGTAAAAATCATGCAACCTCAGGGAGGCCTATATGCATAGCCCTGCTGCATCCATGTTGCTTTTTATGGTAGCCAGTGTGGTACGGCGGTTAAGGTGTTGGACTACGACCTGGGAGACCAGGGTTCGAATCCCCACATAGCCATGAAGCTCACTGGGTGACCTTGGGCCAGTCACTGCCTCTCAGCCTCATTCAGAGGGTCCCCATAAGTTGGAACTGACTTGAAGGCAGTACATTTACATTTTTTAACATAGGGACACAGTTGTAATATTGCTGTTATTGGTGTATGTGAACCTGGCAGAAATTTCCCTTTTCAGGCAATGTGAGAAGCACAGGAGACCTCTCTCAGTGTGAAGCCCTGACAACACTATGTCACCTTTGCACCCTGATGACAACTCCACAACTTCCAAAGCTCCAGTTCCTGCCACAAGTCACAGCCCTTCCTTGCCTTACACTCATGAGAGTTTCTCCCAAACACTCTTCATGGTCTTTTCTTCTTTCAAAACCCACTCCTCATCGGCTCCTCAGCTCTCTGCTTCTCAGTCCCACTGCCTGCTTTGCTTCATCTCTTTCTCCATTTCTGCTATAAGTAGTACCAGGGAACACTTCCCCTCAGACCTTGAAGGCATTTTTTTTAGGAAAAACAAACTATTTGCAATGTATTACTTTTTTGAGGAACGAATGGGTAATTACTTTACATTTTGATTGTAATAGAATGAGTATCTTTAGTAATTTTGAAGTGTAATTGTAATGTTTCCAGAATTACTTTTGGTACCGGGGGGGGGGAGCAGGGGAAGTCTTCTGCTCCTCCGATTTGTGGACAAAAATCACATGCCTCAAATTGGGCTTCTGAGCAGCATCACTCTTCTCTTGTGTGCGGGTGTTTATGAGGTGATAAGGGAGGAGGTGGAGAGTGAGAAAGGGGTGGAGCAGAGAGAAAAAATG
Source organism: Rhineura floridana (assembly GCF_030035675.1). NCBI lineage: Eukaryota > Metazoa > Chordata > Lepidosauria > Squamata > Rhineuridae > Rhineura > Rhineura floridana. The sequence continues at coordinate 10,239,962 of NC_084482.1, forward strand.
TGTATAAAATGGACAGGGGTGGAAAGGAATGGAGTGGAGTGAGCCAGAGGGCAAGGATGTGGATGAAGGAGGAGGCAGCAGCAGAATGGAAATTAAGAACTGTGGAGGTGAGAGAAGACGGTGTGCACGTGTGTGTGTGTGTGTGTGCACGTGTGTGTGTGTGTGTGTGTACTGTATTTGCGCTTGGTGTGCAAAGCAGCTTCCAGCCCCTTCCCTGGCTACATCGCTGCATTTGCAGTGTTTTAACTTTTTTGCACCCCGGGGAAAATGTTCACTTGGGCAGGTGTGCCTTAGTTGGTGGCAGGACAGGGTCTAGGAGGTGGCCGAGTGAGACAGCACTTTCCGGCTGAGAGTGTATGTGTGTGTGGGGTGCACTTGGTTTGAAGTGTGAAGCTCTGAGAGGCGGCCTCTGCCTCCCTTACCAACAGAGAGACCACCACAATCTTCTGGATAAAAAAAATTATTCTTATACCCTGTGTGTGTTTACTTTTAACATTGTTTGTCTACTTAGGTGTGTAGCAGCCAAGGCCAGCACCTTGTAGGCACTCTAGTCCCCCCCCAAAGTAACTTAATTGTAGTTGTAGTTATTACTTTTGAGTAACAGTAAAGTTACTTTCAGAACAGCTGTAATTGTAATGGTAATTTATTCCTTTAGGGGCCAAGTAACAGTAATACTAGTTTATTCCTTTTTAAAAGTAATCTTCCAAGCTCTGCTTTTCCTGTTCTTGGCTCCTTCGTTGGTTCTTCCTTTCTTCAACATAGCAGCTCCTCTGCCCTTTGATTCTCCACTTACACTACCTTCAAGTTCAGCTTAGTGCTTGTTTGTCCCATTCTTCCCCTCCTTTCTGGGCTCTCAGCCATCCCTAGTTCCTTGCTCATCCATCCCACATACACAGGACATCTTCCCCTCCACCTTCCTACCTTGCCCATTTATCTCCTCTTGTCTCTTGTATTCATGTTGGACCCACATAAGGTGGCCCAGTCAAAAGAGATCTTTCACTTCCCTCACATAAACTGGATTGTTGCAAACATTCTATTCCATTGCCAACCGCTTCATTCTGTCAGCAAATAAGTGTATTTGGAAATATTCTTATAGGGAATAGCCAACAGAGGCAGAGGCAGTGGGAAAGACTGAATTTAGGTGCCAGGCAGTGATCAACTGCCTTGGCATAAGAAGTGGTGCTTCTTGTGCATTTGAAGATAGTTTCATAATTCTGAATAAAAAAAGTTACACAGGCTGCCTGAGCCTTAGTCAAGGTTTTGTTGTGGACAGTTAAAGCCTAAACAACCCGAGACCAGGATAGCTAGCAATCTGTGTCCTCTGGTACAAATAAGATGTTCTTAAAGATCTTCTGAGGAGACCCTGCTGATTGTCACTTGGCAACAATCAGAAGTATACCTTCTCAGTGACACAAAACATTAAGAACCCTGCTAGGTCAGACCAAATGCCCATGTGGTCCATCATTCTGTTCTCACTGTGGGCAACCAAATGCTGATAAGATGCTCAGAAGCAGGGCAGGAGTGCAATAGCACTCTTCTTTCTCAATATCCCCAGCAACTGGTATTCATACACATGCTGCCTCCAATTCTGAAGGTTATATTCAGCAGTCTTGACTAGCAGCCACTGATAGCTTTATCCTCCAGGAATTTGTTGAAGGATCCATGCAGGTTTTCCCTGCTCTGCATTGCAATATTTATGTAAACAGCATGAGCTGGTTCACAGCAGGTTCATGGAGGGAACGGAACTCTTTCCTCCCCTGCAGCAGCCCTGAGAAAATTTCTCCTGTAAAACTGGTATTTGCATCGGGAAGAAATCCCCCATTGGCAACGCAGCCAATCTGGCCCTCAAACGGGCCCTTCACATCCACTTCCTGCATTTCTGGCTTAGTGCTATAGCAGCAAGTTAAAATGTGAACATCTACCTATGTAGTTGCTGCCACAGAAACTCACACCATATGTTCAAGTGCACTTTAGCTCCACCTACTGGTAACTTTCTAGTATAGGGCTCTGCAATGGCAGGGAAAAATAATTTGGATTTGCCATATTTAGCTGCTCCCACTTACAATAAAATAAATAAATATAAGTGGGAGTGGGTGGAAATTAAAAACGGAAGAGATGCAGACAGTACTACCATTGTCTGACAGCTTACACAGTAAAGTGATGGAGTACATTTATGGAATTCATTCATTAGCGTGCCCCCACACAAGCAAATTTATTGCAAGCTTCGCGGAGCGCATAGCACAGAGAAGGCTGCCTCTGGCATTCCTGCAGCGCAAACTGCTTGATCTTGCACCCTTCCAGTCAGCATCCATCCACCTAAGGTGGCTAATTCTGCCACATCCGTTGTGATTTGGATGAACCACTCCCCGCTGCAGAAACACAGCAGCAGCACTTTCTCAGGTGATCTGCTGCATGAGCAGGCACTGCTTGGCCTTCCTGATCAGGAGACTCAGTACAGTGACACAATAAACATACATCGGAGAGATCCATTTTTCTTCACTTTCTAAAAGTAAGCCATTTTAGTTACAAGTGAATCTCCATTTTTAATTTGGGACGAGGGGGAGTGTGCCTCAAGTATCAGAGCATTTTAAAAAATCCACCACTGGAAGTGTGGGATATAAATCTAATAATAAATAATAATTTTTTAAAAAAAACATCTGGGGACCCAAGTCCCATCATCCTCAGCCAGCTTAATCAATGGTCAGGGTGATGAGAGTTGTAGCTCATCAACATCTGGGGACTCAAGGTCGAAAACACTGCCTTACAGGACTCTGACTTCAGGACTCAGTTAGGACCAATTGAAGGATGGTTGGCCCTTTGTGTCTTCTCCCACATTCTGAAAATTTCAGCAAGGAAGTAGTTAGGGAATTTGTTGGAAATTCCATGCTTGGCATAGCTTGCTTCTCAACCAATAGCTGAAGTCCCATTACTGCTAGTTCTTGCCCACGTTAAGGCTGTATCCAACTAAGGTCAACAGGGTGGAATACCTGGCTATTTAATATTGTTCTAAGCCAGACGTGGTATTACTAAAAAAAAAGGGATGACTCAGTAAGTGGTAGTTGTGAAAATATATCTAATAGGAATGTAAAAGCTACTTAATATAACAGTTATAATGATGGAAGAAGCATTTGCTGGTGTTTCTGACATTAAACTCCTCACCTTTTGAAGGCCACACCCTGTCCCTTCCTTCTCTGTTGTGGCCAGCAATTTATGAGTTTGACTTGGCCTTACAGAATTATCCTTCTCTTCTGCTAGGCAGTTGCTCTTTCAGGATTATATAGTTTATCCTTTCCTTTTATTTTCTCTGTTGCCATCCATTTAATATTCTCTCAACTACACATTAGATCACATGTAATTCCCTTGGTTGTCCGCGTGATGTTTTTGAGATGCCAGGTGTGTGTGGGGTGGTGGTCTGCTCATTACTTCGGAGCACATTCGGCATACTCCAATCTGGTTTCACTTCTTGTATGCTGAAGCATACTCTCTATTCAAGTTTTCCAGAGGTTGCAGGGGGAAGGGAGAGGGAGAGGGAGAGAGGGGCCAACAGTGCTAAATTTGCAATACTGTAGTCAAACCCCAGCTTACCTGGAAACCAGGTGTGGAAAAAGTTTTAAAGCAGGGATGGAGAAGCTGTGGCTCTCCAGCTGGAGCTCCAGTCATCATGGCTAATACTCAGGGATGATGGAAATGTAGTCTGATAACATTTGGAGGGCCACAGCTTCCCAATCCATTTTAGTCTCAGCAGTGAGCAAGGACTTCTAGGCACCAGTGATGGCAAAATCATACGTGGATCCCATAAAGTGCATGTATAATTGAGGGAGGGAGGTGGCAGCAGCTGGCAAGGAGTTATTAGGCATCTACTGTACATTGCTGCTCTACACCCTCCGGAAACCATGTATGTGCACAAGGGAGCAGGACCTTTCATGAGGACTAAAAACCTGCTTTCAAAGGCAAAATATTCAAAAATAGAGGTTTTTGGAATTCAGCACTGTAAGAACTGCACACTAGAATCTGCACTTGTGTGCATTTGTCTGTACGGATGTGTCACACTGGGAGGAAGGAGTGCTCCTTCTAGTTTCTGGAGCACCATGTGCTGCGACAGAAGTTTGAAGAGGCACCTTTGAAGACTGAGGAAGAAGTGCCCAATTTTGCCAGGAGTTGGCAGGCCACTTGAGGCAGGTTGGTGGGCCAGATTCAGGCCGCAGCTCCAACACCTAATACGAAGGGAGACATGGACACCAACAAGGAATTTGCTCATTAAAATTTTTAATACATTAAAAAAAATAGAGACCAGTTCTGATTTGATAAGTTTTTTCAGGATAATTTCACTTTTTTCTTCCAAGGGAAAAGCAGCACAAAAAAAAACCTGACTGTGAGAGGCACAAGGGAAAGGATAAGGGGCAATTGCTGGTGCCACTAACCACACTGAAGGAAGACACAAAACAAAACCACAAGTTAGCAAGTGACATACAGCTATGGCTTCTGTAGAACTTCCCTGAACAGAACATACCAGAATATCTCATCATATAGAGTGGCTGGCAGCCAGGCACCTCTCCTCCAGCAACAGCCATATCATCTTTCCCGTCGCCCAGAACAAAAATCTTCCTGGTCCTCAAACAGAATAGACCATCCAAAGTCAGCAAACTTGAAGCAAAGAAAAAACATGCCCGAGGCGACAATTCAAGTTTTAGATGTATCTGGGGAAAGAACAGGCAGGTCTCAGCAAGAGGATTTTTTTTTTTTTTTTAAAGGAGATGCTTCATTTAAATCCCATCCTTCTGGGATTTGGTTGGCGATGACCATACTGCAGATCTAGAAGTCTCCAAGAGAATGCTAAATTCAACAGCGTGGAGGCCAAGCAAGTAGGAGCAACAGACAGGAAGGTCCAAACTGATGCATAAGCCACCTCCACATTTCCATCATATCAACATGTAAGGATAACTCTGCCAAGCATGTGAGGTTTTACAAGTCAAGGGAACTGGTGATCAGCACAAGCTACTGCAATAGACCACAGTCCACACTGCAGCTCCCTGGCAGGAGATAAGCAAATTACTGAAGACAGGAACTGAGTCTTTGAAAGAAACTTCTCTCTATGCCAGAAATGCAGAAGCAGCTTACCAGTAGAGAAAGGCAGAAGACAACAAGAGGAATATGACTTTTTGTGCCAAGCTATTGAACAAGAGGGAAAAATATAAAGCTATTTATGACAAGGAATGATCTTTTTAGATATTCCAAGCCATTTCCAGTGTCAAAATAAAACTTCTGCCCATTAACTGCCCCATAGGGCTAAGTCCTGTCCCCAAATCCCTCCCCTCCCAACTTGGTTCTCAGCAGACACCACTCCCTGAGGGCCAAGGGTTGAGCCGGCACTGTGGGCAGCAGCCCGAGTAGACAAGAACATCACAGGCCTCAGACCGTTCACCAGCATGCCAGCCAGCAGGCCAGCCAGAACAAAGCCGATAGGCCTCCAGGTCACAGATAAGTTCCACCACCTCATCTACTGTGGTGAGGCGGGCAGGGTGGCTGGCATAGAGTTTGTGCTCAGGGGGCACAGGGAGATCTCGCACCACCACATGGAAGAAGAGGCCCGGGCGGATGTGGATCACCGCCGCTGACATAGTGGAGTGTTCCGAGCGCTGTACAAGACGCAGGTCAGGACCGCCAAGTGGGGACAGCACCTCCCAGTGAGCAGGGAGAGGGATTTCATTCAGCTCAGCCAAGAACTCACGCAAGACACTGTCCAACTGGGCAAGGGGCTGCACGCCTCCCAGGCTATAAATCTCCATTATCTAAGGAAGAACAGACAAAAGAATAGCTTAATACCGTCCTTCTCTCTCCTTCACAACATGCTAATAACATGGTCCCCATGACCTGGGAAGTGGTGTTTATTAGGGCTGTATCAAAGTTTGGTTAGCTGCACTTTCTGACTCAAAGTCTGGAATTCCAAGGGAAAAGGAGGTGGGATCCAACCCCCCCCCCAAAAAAACCCTTACTTGTGTTGCCATTTTCCCCAGTTCACACCATATACTACATAGTCTCTCAGTTCCATATCCTCAGCATGCTACAGTGCTGTGGATAATGGGGATCAAGAGCAGAGAGGAAGTTATACATCTCTGTATCTGCAGAAGAGGTAAAATAGCCAAGGAATTTCACTAATTGCAGTTCAGTTTATGGATGTGTTAAGTGCACTATCAGGTCTGGGTTCATGGGATGAATTTCTGTTATTGTGGCCTGAGGACATGGACAAAGTTCCTTGCCCTTAGCTTACTGCATCTACTGGAAGGTGGTTTGCCATCTGGGTTCAGGAGGCAGGAAGTGCCTCATTACAAGGGACAGTGGCCTCATCTGCCATGAAGAACACAACTGTAAGACCACTCCTGAAGAAATCCTCCTTAAGCCCCAAGAACTGCAATGACCATCGACTGGTTACAAAGAAACTGCCGCCCGCACAGTACTGAGGTACTACTACTGGGTATTTCATTTGTCCAGGAGGGTCATGTTCACTCCCACTGATCAGGCTTGTAATCTGGGGATGCTCAATGACGCAGCTTCGTCACTAGAGGCCCAAGTGGCTTCAGTGGCACGCAGCATCTTTCAATAGCTAAAGATGGTGTGCCACTGGGTAAAGCACGCCAGGCTACAGTTATCCCGGCTCTAGTAACTTCCACCTTAGACTACTTAGTACTACAATGTGTTCTATCTGGTGCAGATTTTGAAGACTGCCCAGTTAGCAGCTTAGCAGCAGTGTTTTGAACTAACCGAGACCAAGCATTGGAAACATCTTGCCACTTCAAAGAGCCCCACTAGTATGGTCCATTTCTGAACACAATTTGAAGTGCGGCTGCTTATCTTTAAAGAAGGAACTGGGTACTTGTGGTCTTCTAGATGTCAGTGGACTCCAACTCCCACTAGCCCCAAGTCAGCATAGTCAATGATCAGGAATGATGGGAGTTGTGGGTCCAAATGTATCTGGAGGGCCACAGGTTCCTCATACCTGCTTTAAAGCTAGATGCCTGAGGAAATGCCTTTTCCCATAACATTCTGCTCAAATACAGAGACCTTCCTCAGAGCTCCTCCCATAGACTAAGGCGATTGTGGAACTCTCCCTGGCCCCGCTTTCTAGGCTTGCTTAGTACCTACACCAACATCTTTTAAGCACCTGGCAAAGACTTTTAACCTTGAATGTATTTTCCCCGTACTGTGATCATTTTGAGCTCCACATTTTGCTGTTTATTTCTAACTGTGTTTGTTATTAGTAGCTACAAGGGCATTATGGAAATATTTTAGATCGATAAATATATTTTATTTATCTATTTATTTATTATTTGATTTATATCCCGCCCTTCCTCCCAGCAGGAGCCCAGGGCTGCAAACAAAAGCACTAAAAACACTTTAAAACATCATAAAAGCAAACTTTAAAATATATTAAAACAAAGCAACTTTAAAAACTTTTTTTAAAAAAGCTTTGAAGAGATCGTTAAAAAAAGGTTAAAAAACATTTGTTTTTTTTAAAAAAGGTTTTAAAACCTCTTAAAAAGCAATCCCAAACTATATCACACTTCTGCAGATGGGATGAACCTATATATATCTTCCTCTGGTTTTTATCATGGGGTTTGTGAACGTCCCTTAATATATCATAAAGTCATATAAATCGTACCTGAAGACCTCTTATTGGCCTTAACATCTGCTGTACCATTACCAATTCCTGCCTACCACACTCACTGTATTGTTCATCCCAAAATGTGGCTCAGCTTCACAAAGGTAGCCTTGTCCTCTCCCCGAGTCAGAGAAGAACCCAGGGATAACACTCCTGTTGTCCCAAACAATGTCATCACTCACCACTGGGGGGCGCATTTGCTGCAGCTGTTCCACTTCATCATCATCTTCATCATCCAGGACCACCACCTCCCTGACCTGGGCTCCCCATCCCCTTTTAAATTGGGGAAGTCCCGCTGATATCTGTGGCAAAGACAGACAGGAGATTCAGTTTGGTAGAAGCTATTCAGGTCTCTGGCTTTTATGAAATGGAGCTTTGGCATGGAGAACAACTTTGCCACCAGGGAGTGATGGTGGACAGACACACTCAAGAATTACTGGATGAGAGAAGCTAGGAGGCAGGACCCCTAACTTCTGTGGCTGCAATCTTCAACACACCAAGAAATAAGCCACCAGTGAACACTTCTGAGTAAACATGCTACTCTGAGAGCTAGCCCTCAGGCACAAGAACATCCCTTATGCAGGTGGAGTCCATGAGATCACAGTCCAAAAACGGGGGGGGGATTTAGAGATTAAGCCTTTTCTTAGAAGCAAACAACAATGAATACCAAATTACAACTCAACTTCTTCTGTGCTCTGGTGCAGCAGTGCTGGAAATGCTGATAGAAAGGGAGGTTTGCACATTCTCCACATCAGAGTTGCCTGTTCAGTTAGCAATATTTTCCCCCTTCACTCTGTACGTACACAAGATGCATCCCGTAGGGATCTGGTTGGCTGCTGTGGGAAATAGGATGCTGAACTAGATAAATCTTTAGCCTGATCCAGCAGAGTTCTTCTTATGCTCTCACTGGAGTACAAAAGAAGTTGAGTTTTAATTCAGAATCATTTGAGCAATCGCCTTTGATATGGTTGTAAAGAAATAAAATGTGGTGGCCAAGAGTGGTAAAAAAGTTGAGACATTCAAGAAAACTGCCCCAGGTACCATGCAGCATTACCACTAGAGGCTGGGACAGCAAAGCTACAAAAGTCTGACAGGACTGTGATTTGAATCAGTCATGAGCTTTTAGGTTAAAACCCAGGGAAAAAATGGTAGCACCCCATGCAATGTGGGTTAGGCCTTGCCTGAAGTATGTGATATTTAAGGATCTGGACAAATTGGAAAAAATCAAAGGGAAGACCCAAAGATGAGAAGAGGGGATGAAAGAGTAGGCCTAAAAAAAGAAGTAACAAAAGTTATGGGCTTTTCTTTACTGGAAGCATGGAAGGAAGTGACTAAATATGCATTATGTGAAGATGTGCAAAACAAAGAAGAGTCTGTGATACTGCAGGGGCACCAAGGACCCAGGACTGAGTATAACAGAGGGGAGAGGGAGGCAGAACACCAGGTTGCTTGCAAGGGCTTATTAACTGCTGATGTTTCAGAACACCCAAGCACTACAGACCAGGATTTCATATTTATTTCTAAAATCTCTTAAAATGATTGAGGAACCTCCTGATGAATGCCAGTATCCTAATTCCAAGCTATATTAGAAACACTAAGAGGAACAGCACCAATGAGTTTTATGCATCAAAAACGCAGTAACTTTTGAGGTCAGCAGAGGGGAAAGAAATGTGCCCTAATCTGGGGATTACCGGAGAGTCATTGGATGGCCGACGGTCCCCACCCGGTTCTGCATGCTCCTGTTTGACTTTGGGAGAGGCGGCAATAAGGAGGTTGACAGCAGGTAATCTGGTGTCTGATTCCTATGAAGACACATTAGAGATATTATAAAATGTTACAAAACCCTTCAAACTGTACCGCCGTGAAATTTAAAGGAGCCATGACAGTGCTCACACTCCATACACATACTTTATGATAGAGCATCTGCTTTGCATGTAGAAGGTCCCAGGTTCATTCCTTGGTATCTTCAGGTAGGGCTGGGAATGTCTTCTATCTGAAACCCTGCAGAGCCTATGTCAGTCAGCGCAGACAATACCGAGCTAGACGGACCAATGGTCTGACTCAGTATAAGACAGCTTCCTATGTCCCTGTATCACTTATAACTGCGCCTATTGCTCAAGGCCAATCTTGCTATATTAGTAGCTTCAGGCTAAATGGATGATGGAAGGAGCCATACTCACTGCCCCAGGAGGGAGTCTTGCTGGGGACAGGAAACCTCTTTGTGATCTCCCCACTTTATATCTGAAAAACAAGGGGCAGAATCTAATGCTGCAGGAAAAAACTTCTGCTTGTGCCCCAAGAGTTCACCTTCTTCTTCCCTAAAGCCACCCATGTGCCCCCAAAATTTGCTCTGAAGAGTCCCTAACCCTTCAGGATAGATTTTAAGGATATGGGAGGACCTCAGTCCACATCCACACCACACATTTAAAGGATATGGTTCCCCCAAAGAATCCTGAGAACTGTAGTTTGTTAAAGATGTTCAGAATTGTAGCTCTTTGAGGGTAAACTAGCTCCCAGGATTCTTTGGGGGAAGCCATGATAGTTAAAGTGGTGTAAATGTGCTTTAAATGCATGGTGTGGATGTGACATCAGTGGGGTAAAAGAAAAGGTGAAGTCTCAGCATGCAAGCAGGAGTCTGTCTGCTCACAGGCCCAGATACTACCCAAGGGATAGGCACAAAGAGAAAATATTCATTGCTGGGAGAGTGAAAGACCTAGTCTTGTCTGTGATTATCAGTGTTTTCTCACACTCCCCCCCCCCATGACTAACGTGCGTTCTCAGGGGCATCCTATCCTTCAGATAGCGATCAGAGGCTAGGAGCCCTCATAAAATTGATGCCATCTAGCAGCAAAGGCTTCATTTACAAAAGACATATGCTCTGGCATAGCAGAATGTATACATCTGTGATTTTATTACATATAGAGAGAGAAATACAGAAAAAAGTTCCATTGTCATGTCTGATAACGTGAAACACAGTTTTGATAGGGCTATTGGGGGCCAGACAAAATTGTTATAGGGGCTACGCCTGGCCCATAGGCCCCTACTTGACCATTCACATGAATGCTCATGAAGCACTGTGGGAAGCAGTCATACTGGAACAGGTCTTTTAAAGTGATCCGTGATGTTAACAAGTCACCACATTAGATGAAGCAATTACAACAGCAAGAAAGGCTGGCAGGAGGAAGAATCACATGTTTTTGTGTTTTTGTATTTTATTGTTGGACCTTATTATGACTTATAATGGTGTTGTTTCAATTTATTGTATATTTCTTAAGATGTTTTCTTTAGCTTATTGTTTAACTATTTGAATTTTGTTTTGAACCTGAATTAAGTAAACTTGTACATGTTGTGAGCCACCTTGAGCTTAGATTGCTATGGAAAGGTGGCATACAAATAAACATGATGATGATGATTTCATAAGTGATTTCTAGTTGCTGCTCGTGTAGTAGGTTCTTAGCCAAACATATGGCAATCTCAGGGGAAGACATCTGTCCAACCAGAAGGCTACAGAGGCATTTTTAAGTCAAACATATGGGATTCTCTCAGAGTGCCACAGCCTTCTAAAACTTGGGGTCATGGGTATTGAGGAGCAGGTCTGACATTCATCCTTTACAACTTCCTTCCCACGGGACATTCGCCAAGCCAATTTCTTAAGTCTTAAGGAGGCTGGTCAAGTTTTCATTCTCTAAAAGAAATTAGGTGCTCTGTGCTTATTATTGCTGTTCTTAATCATTGTATCCAATTTTCTTGAAATAGGTGTGTGTGGAGGGGCGTATGTGCATGTATTAGAGGCTAATAAATTTGTGGGCCACATACAAAAAGGCAAAAGCAGGGGGGAAGAATCACCTGCACACAGCCTCAGTATTTGGCATTTTAACTGCCAGAACAGGACCCAGAAGTGTTAAAGGCACTTTCAAGTGCGGCAAGGGAGAATTCTCTCACTCACCTTCACCAGGACTCGAGTGGGTGAAGTGGAATGTGTTGGTACATCTGACTCCTCTTTGACATGCGGCAGGGTAGGGCGGTCCTTAACAAAATCCTTGGCCAAAATTGAGCCCCCAACCTCTGGCTCATTCTTCCACTTCACCAGCTGCTGTTGTTCAGATTCCTCTGGGCCCTGCAATGTGGGCAAATGAACCAGTTCACTGCTTGAAGGAGACTCCTGTAGCAACATGGCGGTAGGAGGGGGGCAGAGAAGAGGAGAGGGGACATTATCAGATAAGAAACAAAGGAAGTTGTCTCATATCAGGTTAGACTATTTAGCCACCTAGTGCAGAATCATTTTCTCTGCTCTGACTGGCAGTGGCTGAAGCAGAAGTCTTCCCCATCACCAGTTACCTGATCTTTTTAATTGGAGATGCCAAGCATTGAAACTGGATGTCTCCGCATGCAGAACCTGTGCTCTGCTACTGAGTTACGGCTCCTCTCCAGATCTCTTCACATCTGCATCACAAGGATTTGTGCAGAACCATAGGATTGGTGCAGAATTAGACATCATGAAAATCACAGCCTCTATGGCTGTCAAGATTACAGCTTTAAAAATCTCAGAGGCCACAGCAAAATAAAAAGCAGGGCTTCCAGTCAATGAAGGTGGAGGGATGCTTCTGTACTCTTCATAGATTTGTCTTTCCTTTATAGCCAATGTGACACAAACACTTTTGATTAATTTGTGTAATTTCATTCCTTCCCCCGCCACAACACAGAATTAATTTAAACAGAGCACACAGAGATATGATCATGACATCATTTGAGTATCCTTGTGCTCACTCTTGTTCCTATGCACCCAAGGAGAACCCAAAGCAAACTTGTTTTTATTTATTTATTTGATTTATTAGTCGCCCATCTGGGTGGATTAACCAGCCACTCTGAGCGACGTACAAAGCAAACTTGTTTCAACTCACAACCTACATGAACACTATCCTCTTATCTTAACAGGTTCATTTCTATGTCATGTCAGAATTATTTGAGAAGCCTGTACACACATTTTAGCTGCACACACTTTTAATGTAACCGAGTTTCTTGTCCGACGACACACACAGTGCACTCATTCTAATGTAAATTCACTACAAAAAGTTAAAAACGTGAGCAAGCCCTGAAAATTCAATACACAAAGACCCAAAGCAGCATGTTTACTTGTCTCCTTGTCCCTGATCCTTTGATTTTTTTTTTGTCATTACATTGTCAAACTTTGCTACAACCATAAGGGCTAGAAACTTATTTGGCAACACCAAGTCAAAACAGAGCTGGGAGACTGAGGACTGAGAAAGCAGGTCCTCCCCTCAGTCTCCCACAATCTGTGACAATGCTCAGACAAGGACAGAGACAGTTCAATTAGACAGAGCGTCATTTATTTATTAAATTTATATCCTGCCCTTTCTCCTAGAAAGAGCCCATTCCATTCCGAGATAACTCTGTACTGCCTGACACGATATACTGCACTCCTGCTCCTAGCCATGTGATCTTATTCCTCTCACCATGCAGCCTTCTGTCGATTTCAATAAAAATCAGCCCTGAGACACTTTGTCAATACCTGTAGCAAAATGGAAGGCAGCACTTCACTCAGCTATTTTGCCCTAGGAGTGGATCTGGGTAGAGCAGGTCATTAACCCCTATCCTGCCAAAGACCTCATCATACATTTCAATGTTCTGCACCTCTGGGACAGCAGCATCTATTTCACAAATTGATTTTTCTGCTGGCAAAATCTTTGTGCCTAGATTCAGCTCCAGCTACCAACTGCTATCACTGGGACTACCCAAAGGCAGCAGCTCCAGTTCCAGTCCACGGCCTGTTGTCTTTGCAACCAAGAACAAGAGCCTAAGTTTTCTTTATCTCCTCAATCCAAATGCTTTTCCCTTTTGTGCCACACCTTTTAGATTGGAAGCCTAAGCACAACTACCACCCTATTTCTGATCTTTCTAAGCCACTGTAGGAGCCACTCTCAGCTGAAAAGCAGAGTAAAAATGCTTTAATCACGTTATGTTAAAGAATCCACTTTGTCACACCTTTTTTAAGTGATTATTAGATGCATATTAGATAACAGGTCAGTAAGATGCTCAAAACCAGGGTTGTTGTTGGTTGTTTTAAACAGGAACAGTTTATTCTTAAGAACAGATAAAATTTTAAAAATCTAGTGCAAAGACACTACTAAAATTTATCTCAGCAATGTGAGCTTTGGGATTAAAACAGCTACTTAGAAGAGCCTGCACATGCCTAGATCGATCAGGACTGCTTGGGTGTGACATCTTTGCCCAGATGGCTGCTCTGAGGACTCCAGCAATTCCGATGCCTCTGAAGAACCTGTGTGCCCCTACTCTCTCGATTCTGCCCAACACACCTGTTTTTAACACTTTAGCACCCACCTGTCCTCTTTCCCCTAATTTCATTCATACTCACTGACTTTCCCCCTCACCTTTCCCATTCCCTCTGGTTTTGCCACTCATACTGCTAGCCCCTACACCTCACTGCAGGCGTAAGAAACCTCTGGCCTGAACTACAACTCCCATCAGTCCTAGCAAACAAGGCCAATGATTAGGAGTTAGCTGATGGGAACTACCAAAATGTGTTCCCACCACCACAGGAGTTATACATAAGAAAAGCCCTGCTGCATCAGAGCAAAGGCCCATCTAAGTCCAGCATTCCTTTCTCACTGTTGCCAAGCAGATGTCTATGGGAAGCCCACAAGCAGGTTCTGAAGGCAACTATGCTGTTGCATCACTCCTGCTATGTTTATATCATCTTCCTCTGCCATCAGAACCACTGTCTATTATCTTTGTGAAATTGTGGGGGGTGGGTGAAGTGCCGGATGACTGGAGGAGAGCTAATGTTGTCCCTATCTTCAAAAAGGGCAAGAAGGAGGAAACGGGAAACTATAGACCAGTCAGCCTAACATCAATCCCTGGAAAAACTCTGGAGCAGATTATAAAGCAGTCAATCTGCAAGCACCTTGAAAACAATGCAGTGATTACTAGAACCCAACATGGATTTATGAAGAACAAATCCTGCCAAACTAATCTTATTTCATTTTTTTACCAGGTAACCTCTCTTGTAGACAGTGGGAATGCTGTGGACATAATATATCTCGACTTCAGCAAAGCTTTTGACAAAGTGCCCCATGATATTCTGATTAGCAAGCTAGCTAAATGTGGGCTGGACGGAACAACTATCAGGTGGACTCACAGTTGGCTCCAGAATCGTACTCAAAGAGTGCTTATCAATGGTTCCTTCTCAAAGTGGGCGGAAGTAATGAGTGGGGTACCACAGGGCTCGGTCCTGGGCCCAGTGCTCTTCAACATTTTTATTAATGACTTGGATGAGGTGGTACAGAGCATGTTTATCAAATTTGCAGATGGTACAAAATTGGGGGGCATAGCTAATACCGTGGAAGACAGAAACAAAATTCAAAGGGACCTTGATAGGCTGGAGCATTGGGCTGAAAACAACAGAATGAAATTCAACAGGGATAAATGCAAAGTTCTACACTTAGGAAAAAGAAACCAAATGCACAGTTACAAGATAGGGGATACTTGGCTCAGCAATACGACATGTGAGAAGGATCTTGGAATTGTCATTGATCACAAGCTGAATATGAGCCAACAGTGTGATGTGGCTGCAAAAAAGGCAAATGCTATATTAGGCTGCATTAACGTATAGTTTCCAAATCACGTGAAGTATTAGTTCCCCTCTATTCAGAACTGGTTAGGTCTCATCTTGAATACTGCATCCAGTTCTGGTCTCCGCACTTCAAGAAGGATGCAGACAAACTGGAACAGGTTCAGAGGAGGGCAACAAGGATGATCAGGGGACTGGAAAGCAAACCCTATGAGGAGAGACTGAAAGAACTGGGCATTTTTTAGAGAAGAGAAGACTGAGGGAAGATATGATAGCACTCTTCAAGTACATGAAAGGTTGTCATACAGAGGAGGGCCGGGATCTCTTCTCAATCAACCCAGACTTCAGGACACGGAATAATGGGCTCAAGTTGCAGGAAGCCAGATTTCGACTGGACATCAGGAAAAACTTCCTAACTGTTAGAGCCATACGACAATGGAACCAATTACCTAGAGAGGTAGTCAGGTCTCTGACACTGGAAACATTCAAGAGGCAGCTGGACAGCCATGTGTCAGGAATGTTTTGATTTGGATTCCTGCATTGACCAGGGGGTTGGACTTGATGGCCTTATAGGCCCCTTCCAACTCTACTATTCTATGATTCTATGATCACCATGCTCTATATCTTCACAACAGTATATTTTCTGCCAATATTCCATCCTACCCACCACCACCACAACTTGGGCATAATGTGTTTTGATTTTTCCCTAAAATGGAAGAAGAGCACTGCTAGATCAGGCCCATCTAGTCCAGCATCCAGTTCAGTGGCCAACCATATGCCTATGGAGAGCCAGCAAGCAATATATTCTTCTTTTCTTGTTTCGTTTTCAATTTTTTTGGTCTTGTCTTCCAAACACATTTCACAATAACAAGCCCCCGTCACCACATCACCTTTCCCTTCTTGTCTTCCCAAAGAAGCTTTGCATTCAAATGTCTATGTTCCCCTTAATTCCCAAAAGATTGCTTCTCTTTTATAAACACATACAACATCCAATTTTTAAAAAACTATTTAGAAACACCTTTGGTTTGCTGATGTCATTTAACAGGACTACTGCCAAATGATCCATTTGGTTTCACTGTGGTTTTATGCAAGTTATTTCTTAAACTGCATTGTTATAGCAGATATTCTAAATTAACAGTGACCACTACAAGAAATATTTATTTAGCTGTCGGGATACAAATCTTGGAATAAAGAAATTTCCCAGACCAGTCACAAATTTGGTTATATTAAAATGATTCAGCAGCTATGCTGATCAAGATTTACATAAATATCTAACATTAGAAACAAGCATTAGTTCCCAGTAACCATGAGCCAAACAAGACTTAATATACATCATGTACTGAACTAGCCTATGTACTGAACTAGCCAGAAGGATTTCTGCCCCCCAAATCTGTTGGTCCTAACCGTTGACCCAGATTCCCTAGAGCAAAGCACACAAGAGCCCATAGCAGAGAGGCAGATAGCGGGGAGGAAGGCATTTGACAGGGGCAGTTGTTTTTTTACTGGAAGAAGGTGGCCATGAAGTTGATTGGGCCAGGAGGAGACATGAGGGGATGAACTAGAAGAAACTCAGGTTTGCAGGAACACCATGGAAACGAGCCACATCCATGACACTGCCTATACTTCACAGCTAGAAGAGGGCAGATAGTGAAGGGGTGACAGGAAGGAAAGATGCCACCGGTAATTTAACACTAGTGACCCAGAGAGATATTTGGTAGCCATTGGAGTTGGCCCAGAAAACCACTAGTTGGTGTGGACAGGGCATACCACCAGCACCCAGGATGTGTGGAGAAGGGGGGGCAGTTACCTCTGGCTGGAAGCTGGCTTTTGCCTGTCGCTTCTGGCCACTCCCCTTGGCTCCCTGCCGCCCCACCTGCTTGATCCTGGTTGGCTTGCGGCTACGGCCACCGAAAGCGCTCCTCCTCCTCTTGACCTTCCAGCCTGCTGCCCCCTCCGGGCTGCTCCACTCCTCAGGAAGCAGCCGCTTCTAGGCAAGGGAAGAGAAGAGGGAGATACGAAGAGGAGCAAGCTGTGGAGGCGGCAAGCAGCAAGCGGCAAGCGGCAAATGCAGAAACAGGAGCCCCCATCCCCAGAGCAAGCAGCACCACAGTTTGGCCCACACCTTCCTGAACCCCTTTCTGTAAGCCAAGCTTGCCATCTGCCACCCGCATCCCCCAAGCACATTCAAGGCACCCCAGAACAGCACAAGGAATGAGAAAGCAGGTCCTCCCCTCAGTCTTCCACAATCTGCGACAATGCTCAGACATGGACAGAGATAAGATTTTTAAAAAAGAGCTATGAAGCTGAGGATGGCAGATTGAGACTAGGGGTCTTAGGATAAACAAGAGAGCTATAGACAAAAGTAGGCAAGAGTTTTAAAAATCCATACGGCCTCATTTATATTTCCAAAAGTCCTCAGGATTACAAAAATGTCAGAAGATTTTTCTTAAGAGTTAGGGGTTTATCCAACTAAATCATACTCAGAATAAACCCAATGAAATGAATGAAATTAATTTACTAAAGCCTATTGATTTCAATAGGTATACTTTAAACAAGACTTAGGCTGCAATCCAATGCACACTTACCCTGGGAGTAAGTCCCATTGAACCCAATGGAGCTTACTTCTGAATAGACATGTACTGGACTGCAGCCTTCATTTCGTATTCAACACACTCTTCTGCTTGCTCAACAGACTTCTGCAAGGGAACTTCAATGTTCTCTCTTCTGCACACTCTCAAAATCTGCTGCAGGGGATTAAGAGACCCTCTGGAGCAGATTTGGGGGGGCATGGGATGGTGGAAGAGGAGAGGAGGAAAGTCCTATTGCACAAGTGGAACTCTGCTCATGCAGTATCAGATACAATCCTTAGAAAATAAATACCTGATGAGGGATTACAATGGTCAGGAGTGGGACTACACTCAAAGCCCTCAATCTAAGGATGGCGGAAAAATTTTGTCATGCTGTACTTGGCTCAAAAACATGTACAAAATTGCACATTTTAGGGGGAAATGTGTACAATTTTAAAGCATTTTTTATCTTTTAAAAAATATCAAGAATTGGGAAGCTACAGACTTATGACGAACACACATGAAACTGACATAAATCAGAAATATGCAGATCTGCTCTCCAATCCATGTTTCTCTGTTCTTATTCTCTGTGCTTGTTTCTCTGTTTTTTTCAGATAAAATCTCTCAATTCTAAAAAATAATAATACAATCTTCCCCAAATTGTACAAAGATGCACATGTGAAGTAAATAAAGCAAACATGCAAGTTTGCTTGATTTGTAACACTGTAAGATGCCATGCACGTTTTGTGTAACGGTCCTGAGTTTGCTGGCTACAGGCTAAGATTGTGCACTGCAAATATAAGAAACTTTAAGAGATGCTATAGAAGAATGAGTTATTATCCAAATATAAAACCAAAGCGCCACACATACACACACAAAGAAAGGGCAGAATGTTGCATTGGTGCAGATTTAACTTCCTAAGAATCTCAAATCTTCATTTCGAATGCATCAGTTTGTTTGGTCAGAAGGCCATAACAAACCTTTTATGTAAAATTTTCTTCCAAGCAAAATTTCTAGCTTATGGCTGACAGAGCAGTCCACGCCTGCTGATTTCTCAAAAGCCAGAGAGATATGTGGATATAAAGATTCCAGAGATAGGGAGAAAGATCCCAGAGCCCTTTACAACAAGTTGCTCTGACAGAATAAATGATGCAAACTGGCTCAGTTAAACTAAACACTGTATGAATCATGGTTTCTTGGCACAAAATTTGGACTCGGTGGGCACAATTTTCTTCTGCTAAAAAAGTCATGAATTATAGTATGATCACACGGGGGGGGGGACCAAAACTGAACCCCTGTTGGCCAACATCTCAGTTGTTCAGAAACAACCTGTCCCACAACTAGTTAAATGGGCGCAGCTTTGCTATGTAAAGAAATGAAATACACTGAAAACACAGCCCTGTAAATAAGTTTAAAAGTTACTAGCCCCCACACAAAAAAGGTTCACAAGCCACGCTTGAAGCACATCAAAACGCAAGGAAAGAAACAGCCATCTGCCTTCCCAAAAGCTTCTCTCCCCAGCTGCCTGGAGAATATTCAAGTTCACCACAGGCAAGCAGCTATTTACAAGCCTTATTAAGGGGGAACAGCTTGAGTGTATAGAGTCCCAGCTCCTCAGTCAGGCTCACTTCAGACTTGATATTCTTTCACAAAGTAGCAGGACAGGCTGGTAGTCATAGGCCATCAAGTACGACTATGTTTCCCAAGAGAAGTCAGATCCTTCAGATACCAAGCTTCTACAATCCAAAGTATAGCGATGTACTACGAGTGATACCTAAGAGACCAGCAGAACTGGAAGCTACGGAGGGTTCAAGCAAGTGAGCAGGCCACGCACAAATTAAAGGGAGGGTGGCATGCAAAGAGGCAAAAGAGCCCTTACAGCTAAAGATGCTTTAATTTTGACTGCTGTGATGCCATGATACCAAGACGTTTGTCCCCTCCCCCACTTAGAGTTGTACTGAGCATTTGCACAATGGGACTCTCCTCCTATATGCACCCAAAATCTGTTCTGGAGGATATTCCAAACCCCTTAGAGCAGATTTTAAGGGTGGCTGCAGGCAGGAGGAGAGAAAAGGAAATTATGTTGTGCAAACAAAACAGCAGTGTTGGATACAACCCTTAATTATTTTTTCTATACTGGCTACTCCCATAGATCCAATGCTGTGGTGCTATGGTTCCAAAAGGTTTTCCCCTCCCCAAGACCCTCCAAATATGTTCTTTTTACTTAAAAATGGACATGCCCACTTTCACACTTCCATCACAACAACTCTGACATGTTCATGGGCCAGTTCAGTCCTTGGCCCCAAAAAGGTTAGCCAGCCCTGCCGTACCATCACCAGCTAGCTTGAGTTGGGAGAAATGTTCTCTTAGCTGAACTACAGTGATCAATTAGACCCGGATCATGAGGTACTGAAAGGGAACATTAGTTTGTTTCTGGAAGGGAAAGCACCACCCAACACCATCTTCCCTATATAGATAGCAACCCCAGTTGCTCTGCAGGAAATGCATCCTCAAGGTTCTGAATGGTGAACAAAACTCTTCCTGTCTATAACATGGTGTCTCAACATAACAGGAGTTTCTTCCAGTTCCTGATAAGCAGCCCTACCCCAAATTGAAACCACATTTCAAGCCCACAAGATAAAATCCTCGAAGCCCCATTCACACTTCTCATGTACAACTGATTTTTTTATAAAAGCATTCCCCAAGGGATGTCTGGCTCGGGGCCTAACGCTGGGTTACAGAACACTTGGCCACTTTGGTCTTCTCTTGCTGCATTCTGCTCTTCTAACCAGCCATTCTCTTGCACACAGGTAACAACACAGCATCTCACCTTTACCTCCTTCCTGCGCAGTCTGCTCAGAAAAGCCAACACACACAATGCCGTTAGAATAGAACTAAATGTCATGGGCCCCATGGAGAACCTTTGGCAGGACTGGGAGAATGAGGAGGGGTTTGCAGAGGTTGGGGAAGGGTCTGGTGAGAACACAGGGGAAAGTTTTCCTGAAACCCTTGACAGCCCTCAAGTCAGTATGTTTCTGCTGAGGAAGGCCTGAGCAGGCCCCCTTCTACACTGGAGAGTGAAGAATGCAGTCTACATCCCACACACACTGGCACCTGGCCCAGACTTGCTGACAGAGCAGCCAGGCCCTAATGAATTGGCAGGACCATTCCAGAATGATAAGGAAGGGGATTCTCTCACAGGGGCAGAACTGACAGTTTCACCAAGGTTGCATCCACAAGAGAAAAAATGGCTGCAACTGGAAAAATCCTCCTTTTCCCCCCAGGAATAGCCCCCACCTTGTTCAAAGACTCAAAAGTGCTAGATTTAGCTCGTGCAAGTAGAGTACCCACCCCCTCCCTTTTATTTGGAATGTCCTGGGGTGAGAGTTTTTGTTGCAAACACTCTCAATTTCTTCCACAAGCCATTACACTTGTTAGTGTTCTGTATCCTGATTCCTGCCCAGTATGTTTTGATGCTGTGTTCCTCTGATGAACTCTGGAACAAAGCTTTATGCAAAACTCAGTCTTCGAGTCCTGTGTCTTCTCTGGTCAAGAGCCAGGACACTAAAAGTTAGTTCTGTCTCAACTACTATCAAATCCCAACTTCACAGCAATTTAGCCAAGAACTGAAGCCTACACTTGCAGCAAGCTGAACAGGCTTTGAATTCATTTCTCCATCAGGGAGACAAAGCTCACTACTTAGTAAGCAGCAGCTCTTCCTGGAGAAAAGAAAGATTCGAAGGCTCTTCAAATCTGAATGCTATCTGTACTACAGAGGCAAGGAAGGGCAGGCTTTTTGCCTTAAAAACTTGTGCTGCACAAAGTAACACTCCTCTTCTAGTTTCATTTAAGACTGACTGTGATATTTGATATTATCTTCATGTCAGCTCTAGAGTGAGAAATGTTTTCAGGTTGAGTAAAATAAAAGAGGAATAACCCAAATCTAGGACAAGGAAGGTCACACTGCACACACAAGGACTTCTTAGTTTATTGGGGGGAGGGGGGAGGAGAAAAAGAAGGACATGACAGAGGTTTTTCATATTACAACCATACAGAGGCAGGGAAATATTCATCATCCTCTCAACGTCAGATCTCAAGAAGACACACAAAAGCAAAGTACGTCTTAACACAACACTTAACTTATTTAACTTATGGAACTCGCTAGTATGAAATGTACTAGTGGCTGCTTTAAAAAATGCTTTTGGCAAAGTGGTTACCTGTTCTGCCTTACAGAAAACAAATCAAGCTTCCAAAAAATAAAGCCTTTTGAGACTTGCATTTGAATCCACTGGTTGAAGAATTCATCTTTATCCAACCATGATTTAGGACCCTGAATACAGATTGATTGGCATACTCAGTCATCATCCAGAATTACCCTCTCCAATAGCAATCTGTACCTGTATTCTTTTATCTATCTTTTCCCTCCAAGTCCATGTTATTTGAAAAAATATATTTTGATTTTTTAAATGTGGGTGAGCTCTTCTGTATCTCTGTATAATTGAAAAGGTGATATATAAAGAGTTTAAAAAGAAAGAAGGCTCTGAAATACAATGGAGCACGGCTGTTCAGGTCCTTTTGTCAGAACCCAGATATCCTTAGTATTGCTTTATCAAATCAATAGGACACTTCGATTGTCTGCGAGTATATACTTTGGTCATGTAGCTTGATGCAAGTTTTAAAGGTCATAGGTGAATGGAACAAAAAAACAGAACCTGACATTTGTAAGCAAGAAATGGGAAGTTCTTTTGGCATGCTTGGGTAACTCTTATGGTTAGTGCTGGTACATCATGGGTCTAAATTTCAGGTGAAACCACATAGAAAACAAGTGACATACAATATTAACGTGGGCAAGTGATGTTTAGCGATTATCCAAGTTGGACAGAGAGGGCCCGAGGCCAATTGCATATTCTAATTTGTTGACATAACTTCATTTAGTTTAGCTGTGGGAGGGAAATATTCCCTCCCCTTGAATATTAGGCAGGCGCCATCTCTGCTATCTTTTCAGCGCCTTTTGAAGACTTTCCTCTTTCAACAAGCCTTTTAAGTTGAGACCTATCCCAGTCTGCGTCTGTGTTAGAATTGCTTGTTAATATGTGTGTTTTTAATCACATGTTTTAATGCTTTTTTAAAAGATATTTTTAAAGTTTTTTAAATGTTTTTAATGTTGTTTTATTTTAATGTATTTTAAGGTCTGTTTTTATGATGTTTTAAAGTGTTTTTAGCATTTCTGTTTGCCACCCCGGGCTCCTGCTGGGAGGAAGGGAGGGATATAAATCAAATAATAAACAAATAAACAAACAAATATTGGGATATAACAAGTGGGTTGTAACTGTCTCAAACACCAACCACATTGAGAGGACCCATCTTAGGATGCACATGCTGGTTATTCTACTGTAAATGCATACATCTGAATGAGTATGAACATGCTGTAACTTCTCTTTTCTGTAACAGATATATCATTTAAAAATAAAGCTAGCTGCATTAAGCATCTCACTGGTGTGTGGACTATAGTTTAAGACAAACAAGTGCTCCCTTTTCTTGTGATCTAGAGTCTCACACTGTGGGTAATGTCTTAGAAGGAGCCATTACTTACTGATAGCTAACTGGTACAATCAGTTGGACATCAGAGGACCTTTTGTAAGAATGACATGCCACAAATTCCATTCAAGTCTATTTTGTAGTCTTTAACCTATGATCGTTAAGAGGAACTTTAATATACAAAAGCACTAGCAGTTCTGGGATATAAACAGAAGACCATCAGCTTCACTGCCCTGCTTGTCAGCTCCCCAGAGGCATCTGGTTGATTGCTGTTGGAAACACGATGCTGGACTAAATGGACATCGGTATGATCTAGGCAATACTGATATAGCCACATCAAATTCAGAAGCCATACAACATGCATAAATACATGCAAACATCCAAGCTGTTTGCCAAAAAGGCCCATGCTGCAGTGAGATCTGAGAGACGTATGGTTTCTCAGGGGCTTGATGAAAAGAAGCTCTGCTCTTGACATCCATGGCTAGCAGAAGGAAGTAGTAAAGCTGCAAAGCAGGCAATCTTGTGAATAAGCAGGAAAAAGGAGGGAAGGGACAAAGCTACTAGAGGACACGACAGAGCAGGTGCAAAGAAGCACTAACCATCGCAAATTGCAGGCACTGTCTCCAGCGACACTTCTGGCGCTTGAGGTTCCTCCCACCAAATTTGGGCTTGTCGCAGCAAAAGTCACAGCGACCACAATCAGTTTTCAACAGGCAGGCTTCACATTTGCCACACTTGCGGTTTCGTCGCCTGGCGGGGCTCCGCTGTGGTGGATAGAAAAACACAGGCAATCAAGAATCACCAGGTAAAGCTCAGAGAGAGAATGAGTAATTTATTAAGGGTACAATAATAATAATAATAACAACAACAACAACAACAACAATTATTATTATTATATTTACCACACTGTTCTTGAGATTGGTCGTGGGATGTTTGGGGGGACGGCCAGCATTCTTCCTCTCTTTCACTGCTCCCAACTGCTTCTTCTGTTGAGAGGAAACCAACATGTGTCACGGGTGGTCAAGACGGCACTTTAAAGTCTCAGTTATTCCCAGAAAATTCTGCTGCTAAAAAGTTCCCACACTGGAAAATGCTGCAGCATTGTTTTACCACCACCAGACACTGCATGCAGAATTTCAGATTCTTTTGTGCACATTGTAGCCCTTGAGACTCAGCCACCATATATCTCATGTCAGAGCACACCCGACTGAGTAGGGCTGGTGCTAATTAGGGAGCAGATCCCAGGTAGGTAAGGTAGAGAGCCACACAGTGATTTCAGCTCAGCTTAGTACTTGCGCTCTGGACTAAACAGAGCTGGATGCAGCATTCAGCATGTGCAATACAGAAAGGAGCTCTCATTTTCCAGGAGCAAAGGTATAATCTCAATACCATTTTGGACGACTGAAACTTGATATGGCTAAATTACCATTCACACAGACACAGCCTTGTTCACAGTTAAATCTCTGCCTGAATCATCATCATAAAATGCTGACTGATTCAAAGGAATATGGGAATTCCAGGACATTTTAACAAGGCCTTGAATCTCAGAAGAAAAAGTTAAGCATGCTCAGAGGTGCTGCTCGGCTTCATGGATCAAGAGGTCAGTGGGTATTGTAGGGTGTGTGCAAAATGTTTACAACACAAAAACTTGCTTGCGAGAACTTAGAAGCTCTCTATGCCTTGGCCAGCTCCCCCTGTCTACCTAGACAAGCCTTCACCAAGCAGATGCCCTCCAGATAATTTGTCTACAACTCTCATAACTCATGGCTGTGCTTGCTGAGAGTGATGGGAGTTTTACTCCAAAGCATCTGGAAGGCACCAGACTGGGGAAGGTTGACCTAGACATATCCCTGCCTCCTCTGAATCTAAGCACCAAATCCACTTTTTGTTAAAGGATTTCCAAGAACAATTACAAGCTTTACCTATTCCTATTCAAATTGTTAAAGTCTCTCCTCCCTTTCCTCCTCATTCATCAGGCCATAGAACCTCCCTTTACCCTGTTTGTCTTGGGACTGTCAATCTCCTGAGAAGGGATAGTTTTACTTGTGTTCTATATAGCAGCCCAGAGCTGCTTCAAAATTACGCCTGCATAATGACAGACTAGAAGCCTAGGAATCGATCTGGAGATGAATCTTCTGCATAAGGCGACTACTTCAGAATAAGGGTTCAGCTAAAAGCAAACAATAAAGAAGTGGCAGCGCACTCACTGCCCCCAGCCAGAATGAATAACGAGCATGGAAAATATTAACTGGAACAGTAAGTCCACATTCTGGATTTCTTTTTGTCCTCTATCTTGCTTCCAACCTTTCAGAAAGAAAAGCATGTGACTTTAAGAGTTAAGGAGAGTACAACCATCTGCAGTTAGAACTGTATACTTTTTTTAACAAAGTGCTGCAGCCAATAAAGTTGTGTAAGTGAAATTATTTTCACTCACGTGAGAGAACTTCCCCCCTCTTTCTGTTCCCTGTGTGCTCACACATTGCTCCCCCAAACAAAAAGATGTGCTGGGGTGGGGGGTAAAGACCAGATCTGAAGGGAAGTTCTGTTGCATGAGGGGAAGTTCTTTCACTCATGCAATGTCTTTGTTGGATTCAACCCAAACTATACATATTTTATAATACATGTATTATAAATATAATATTACATTTATATTTCATGCCTGCACTGCAGTACTTTACAGCAGGGATGGGGAACTTGTGGCCTTTCAGATGTTGCCATGCTACAACTCCTATCCATCCACTGGCCACGCTGGTTGGGGCTGATGGGTGTTGAAGTGCAACGACATCTGGAGGGCCACAAGTTCCCCATCCCTGCTTTAGAATTTATTCAGACATTGCTTTCAGCACTTGCACAAATAACCATCCCAGCAGGCAATCCACACGTGTGAAGAGTATAAATGAGGGAGCTACCCACAAAAGATGACAATGGCTATTTCAAGGGTGACTCTACTTTGTTAAGGATGCCCAGAGTATGAGGCCACTGTGATCTTCCATGAGCATCCTCCAGCATTACACTAGAGAAGACTTCTTGTTTAAGCAATTCTTTCTGCAGAAAAGAAAATTAAACTAGCTCTTAATTGCATCATTAGCTGATTAACTTGCTCCATCCACCACTGTACTGTAAATCATATTTAAGCTTTCCCAGGGTGGGCCAGAACTGAACCAGTTAGCAAACCACTATCACAGAGGTAAGGAACTTTTTCCAGTCCGAGGGCCCATTCCCTTCTGGCCAACCTTCCAAGAGCCACATGCAGAAGTGGGCGGAGCAATGGATGTAGATATTATCTCTGGACAGTATGCTAGCTTCTACATACACTCACACACCCTCTCTGTCCCCATCCAGACAAGCAAGAGGCATGATCAGAGTTTGTGGCTAGGCAAAACCACTCATGAAGCAGGGCCAGTGAAAGGTGTGGCTTGAGGAGAGTTCCCAAGGGCCAAACCAAGAGGCCTGGAGGGCCACATTTGGCCCCCGGGCCTGAGGTTCTCCATGCCTGCTCTGTCAGTTTGAACTGGAACATCTTCAGCCTCTTCTTAATCTTGAACAGAACCAAAAATATTTAATCCCTGGATCAAAGGGGGCAGGAAAATGCACAGGAGAGAGGTGGGACTGGGCTCAATTTATTGTTTCTTTCACTACAAAACATTCAACCAAAATTGTATACTTGCCTAAGACGTATTCCAATGAGACTTTCAGTATTAAATCTGTGAGTCAGGCAAGTCCATCCTGATATTGTATGAGACTTGTCCTTCTATTGCCTACTTACCCTACGTCTTACTACAGGGATGCCTCCAGGATCCCGCTCCATGGTGTGTTTCCATTTCTAGAATGGAAGGGAGACAAAGAGTAGACAGTTTCTGTTTACTGACCCTATCTGCATTGGGACTTACACAGGCCCCATAAAATTAGCAAAAAAGGGCCAAGGAACTGGCCAAGGAAAGGAAGGCCCAAGGTACAACTGAGCTGGCTTTCCTAGCAAAATTCAAATCATTTACAAGAATATTCTACCACAGTTGTGTCCAGCACCAAAAAGCAAACAACCACATCAAACGTCTGTAGGACTGAGATCAGAAGGAAGCAATGACAAAATTGAACCACATCAGGCAACCTCATAGTCTGCAGCCTGTATTCAAATATCAAAATAAAATTATGAGAGTAGGGATAGGATAAGCCCATAGCCATGGTTCTTAACCTTTTTCGGTTCACGAACCCCTTTAAGTATCTGATGAAAGCTATGGACCCCCATAAATAAATACAAGTTATTACATTGGAAATTGATTTTTTGTGCCTGGTTCACAGACCTCCTAGGGGGTCCATGGACCACAGGTTAAGAACCTCTCCTCTATGGGAAGTAATCAGCACAGGTATCAAACTGTAGACATGCACATATACACCCTAAACCCAGTGTGCCCATGTCTATAAGCCCATGTAAAGGCACATCACGTATCCCTTGGCAGAGATAGCATGAGAGAAGAAACTATACATGCATCTTAACAGCATCCCAACCCAAATACTTTACTTTCACTGGCACACGGTGGTGGCACATAACCTTTGTCCATATAGAACACCCACATGCCCATTCACCACCACCCACAAAAACGTGTACCAACACCACAAATATCCTTGCAGGACCAAGCATCAAACCACTCACTGTGGTAGCAGAATGCTTGCGGCGGCGGCGACCTGCAGCAAGCTGGGCCTTTGGAGGGGGCCCATCCTGACAGCCAAAGAAATGAAGAAAGGAAAGAAAATGAAAGAGTGAAGGTAACGCCACATGCCCAGAGACATCAGAAGCAGACTGAGTCTGAAGCTCAGTAAAGGAAAGGGAAAAGACACCAACACAGTTCTTTAGGTGCTTAAACGGGGGCAAAAATAACATTCATATTCTATGACAAAGCTTTCAGTTAAGGTTAGTCTTGTGCAAAAGAAAGGAATGCACTCCAGACAGGTAAATCCAAGAGACTTGCATTATGTCTCATATTGGTTGAGGGGTTGGAAAATGCACGAGCCTTATATGAAGTAATTACACAGGCAAGATACAAGGCAAGGAGTCAGATCCGGCCATTTGTGAACTGCTTCACAAGCTTAAAAGGGTTCGTTTTCCCTCTCTGTTTTTTGACATTCTAACCCAGTCTTGACTGCCTCTGGTAATATTCAACTCTTCATACAGTCTTCAGTCCATCCTGTTCTGTTGTTCTAAATCACCACAACAGATTCATAAATGGAACAAGCCTGTCATGAGTGGCCAACTTGCAGCAAGGTTTGTGGCATGCCTTAACAGGATCAAGACTCCTCCCTCAAGCCCACCTATACTTCCAAGCTTATGCTCCTGCCTGCCACTCCAGCACTGTACCAGTGCCCAGCAGGCTATACTACCCCAGAAGCAGGAGGGGCACATATTTTACTCTAACAGACACTAGAATATCATTGTCCCAAACTTCGGACTTGATTTGCAGCACACTCTACCAAAGAAGTTTGGCCACCTTTGTTCCAATTCTTTCATGAAGATGTGCCTGCAGCAAGCCACAGCAGAC
Organism: Rhineura floridana; assembly: GCF_030035675.1. Lineage (NCBI taxonomy): Eukaryota > Metazoa > Chordata > Lepidosauria > Squamata > Rhineuridae > Rhineura > Rhineura floridana. Next base: position 10,268,867 of record NC_084482.1, read on the forward strand.
CGCATTTGCAGACTGGGAATAGCATCGCCAAACCTGTTACCAGCCTCTCACTGAATAACGCAATGGCAATGACCAGCCAGCAGAAGATTCCACCGTTACTCCCCCTACAATTAATACCCCAAAACAAACAGAGAATGAGAGTTCAGGCAAGCACATGCTGACATGTTGTGTAGCAATTCCCTTCTATTGGAAATATACACAAGGCTTGTCCTCCATCATGTTACAATCCTCACTCACTGCGGACACAGGTGGTGCTACTGACAGCCTCTTGCGGCATCGCCATGGGGCCCGCTGAGCCTTGGGAGATGGCTCATCCTGGCAAGCAGAGGGGAAAAGAGGGAGGGAAACAGAGGAAGATATAAAGGCATACACAAACCTAAGGGATCAGCAAGGACTTTTGACACCGGGCAAATAACCCTAAGAGGTTATTTATGAAATTTCACAGCTTTGTATTCATTTTACCATTCTCCAAGGAAGTGAAAGTGCTATCCTATTTTCTCCTAGCAACCCTGCAATGCAACAGAAAATGCATCTGATCCAAAGTTAGCTTAATGGCCAAGTGGGCATCCCAAACCAGGTCTCCCCAATCTATAAATCAACACCAGCTCTCAGTATCCACAGTGTCGATTCCAAACTTCGAAATTCTGTCTGATAAATTGGGCATTATGAGACCACTACCACACATACCCCACTTCCAGCTTTATGATATTTAATGGGGGGGGGGGAGGAGAAGAAGAGAGAACTCAAGTCTCAAATTAGATGACGTGTGCATTCACACGTTTGCCCCCATTCTGAACTGCATGCAGAATCAGTACCACTCACTATTGCTGATGCTGGCTTCTTCTGCCGGCGTCGCGCTGGTGTGAAGGTAACTTCCGCAGGGGGTGCTTCCTGGTGTTTACCGGGAAAGAGCCAGGAGAGGCCATTAGGCACAGCACCCACTCATCAAGGAATGAGGAAGAAACAACACACCAAGGAGTCTCCCCAAGAACAAATACAGATCCAGAAAAAGCCATGCACAAGGCCTCCACACCTCAAACTCTGCCAACCACACACCACCTAGCACAGCCATAACCAAACAAGGAACAACAGGTCAGCATGCTGCTGCTGCTGGGGATGAAGGGAGCTCCCTACATTATCCTGCCAAGCTGTAGGAAGTACTCTCTCCCAACGTGATCGAAGACAGAACAAGAGAGGAAGACATGCCAGTGGCAAGAGAGACTTGTTTGAAAACAAACATGTAGAACTATGAAACCATACAAATGGAATGAAGGAGCAGACCAGCCACAGGAATGGAATGGAGTTAGCTAAGAGATATCAAGCCCAGAGACGGCATCACAGCAGGTACTTACTACTGTAAGCTTCTTGGAGCTGTAGCCATCCTTCTTGGGTGGGATTTTTTTCTGGAAAGATCAAGAGCTGTTTAGTAGCAGAGCTGCAGGACATCACCCTGTTCAGGGTCAGTACAAAACTCCAAATGCACACCCCAAGATCGTGTGCAGCAGGAAGGAGAAGCAGAACATTCAATGAGCAAGCCAATCCCTATTCTTGACAAGGGGTGACTCAGAAAAATGGGTCATTGTGCACAGGGCTGTGTTAACTCTGCACTAAAAATGAAAAGTTACAATTCTCATCAAGTAAAGCCAAATCTTGCAAATGTATGAACCGTGCATACTATTCACATTTCCATCATCCCTTATTTTACCTAATTTTTAAAAAATTTCCTCATCCTATCTGACAGCAAAGAGCTACACAGGGAATGACACCCTATGCCAGCCACTGGAATCTTATTCAGCTTCATCTCTGGATGCTGAGATTTCAACATCTGCACACTTGCAAGGATAACCTCATAGTCATAAAGGTTAGAGACTGGGAGGGTTTTTTTTGTTTTTTAAGAACATTGAGATTATCAGACTGAATTCTCTTGTAACATAGGCTAGTTCAGCCACAATATCCATAGTTTAGCATATGATGATGAGACACAGTGAGCCTTTGGCTTGTACACGCCCTTCTACCTATCCTTTTCCAGAGCAGCTGCAGGAGGAGGAGGAGCTCAGAAACTCTGGGTTCTGTTTCTGATTAACTGCAGCTTGCTATGTCATTTAAGTTCAAACAAATGTAACTATGATTAGTAGAAACAAGCCATCTTCAAGCTATAGTTTATGAGGATGGCTTGTTTCCACTACCCATAGTTAAGTTAAACCACACTTTAGCATTGGGACAGCACACTAAGCTATGGTTAATAAAACTGAAGCTTCTGGTCGTCTCCTCACAGTTTCACTGAAGAACAGTGGGAACAGTGGTGCAGGATTAGGCTCATTCTTGTAGTGTTAAGCTATAGTCCTATGCATGCTATATGTTTAGTCTGCCCTAATGTTGCTCTTAACTAGAGGGACCAATACAGAGCACATCAAATCAACAATTATGATCAGAATTGCAATGCGTACAATTATATTGGAAGGGGAAGCCCCAACTACTGATTTTGCCCATCAATGTGCAGCTACAGGAAATTTGAAATTTATTGAAATTATTTGAAATTTATTAGACTACATTGTCAGTTTGCATATGGCAACAGTAAGTCTGGTTCCCCAGATAACTGGAAAAGGATTTCTTAATGGAGAAACTGAAAGCTACCAATACCAAAGCTATGATTCTTCCATATCTGAAACAGTATACACAATTTTGGTCACTCCATTTCAATACAGATGTAATAATACTGGAGAAGATGAGGGTAGCAGTAAATGAAAGAGGGAAATCTTTCCTGTAATAGAGAGGTGACATTTCAAAGTTGTTGATGTAAATTATGTGAGGACACATCTATGTCAACATCATATTGTAAACTCCCACAGAAGGGTGTAAGAAGCAAACGTTTATTAATTCAATGCCCCAACACCTAAAAGCAATCCCATAAAATTGATAGGCAGCTTGTTATAAAAAAATTATATATAGTCCCCACCTGCAGAATTTGTCACCATATTACTTTTAGATAGCTTTGTAAGTGACTTTTTAAAGGATTAATAGCCACAAAGAGGAAATATTATACCAGTGACTAATCATGTGTACTCTCTTCATCAAGAACCTATACACATCTACTGAATGTCAGGGATGAATGGCTTTTGAACTTCTCTAGCTATCAACGGAAATCAAATACCAAGACCATTGATTTGACATAAAATTCTCAGAATGGTTGCCATATACTGGACAATGAGAGATGCCTGCTATATAGACAAAACATTAATCACAACCAATATTCTGCAGAGAAGCTTGTTTGTAATGGACTTTTAAGCTTAGAACTACTTGCCAAGTTTGCCTGGCCACACCACCATCTCTTAGGAATCTCACTACTTCAAGTTAAAACTGAGTCATCTGCAACTCTTAAAACAGAATTCATTGTGAATAGGAAGGGGATGAGTTTATCTAAATCATAAGGATATCCAGATTACTTCTCAGAAAAAAATCACTGGGCATTCCCAAACTTCCTTTACTATCAGTAATAGAATCAAGCTAATAAGCTACCCACAAAACAATTGGTTTTTAGTTGATTTTATACTAAGTTTTTATTGCTGCAAGGCACTTTGATGGGCATTGCCTAAGAAAGTAGCCTAGAAATATTTTAACATAAAACACAAAATACAAAAAAGTCAACAAGAAGAGGATGATTCATGAGACATTGGTGGGTTCTAGATGATTAATGGATCTAGACCTCCATAGTCAAGAGTGCAGAAATCTCTCAACCAGGCCACTCAAAGCCCCCTCTCAAAGTCCTTTCACCTCACAGCTATTAACAACAAGCTAACTTCACTGGATGACTCAATGCAAGACACTTTACATCTCCCAAAACATAACCATTATCAAGGCAGAAGCTCCCAGACAATGGTATCACTAAATGAAGAATCTTCACTCATTTTGAAATTAACCTTGAAAATCTGGTAAATTCAATAAATGTCACACAACTGGAACACAAGCTACACTGTGTGAAGCAGATCATTGCCTTTACGTTCATGTAACTACGGAAAAAGAGAATCCAGGAGATCTTAACCATTATCTCAGTAGCAGCTTTAGTTCTTATGGAACCTCCAGAGGACAGAAACTGAGTTGACAAAGTGTATGTTTTCATAGGACTTGGGGAACACTCTAAACAAGGGTCAAAAAACCGTCCTGTGTAGCCATCAAGTGCAGTGAATCAAAGATGATGTGGTATAGCCAGTGCCATTTTCCTGTTGACAGATTTTCTCCTTCAATATACTCTAGTATCCAATCTTGGAGCAGAGTGCTCACGACAAAAAAAAAGTGGAACAAGATTGTGTGTTGTCAATCTTGAAATTCTATTTCATTCTTGTTGGTTAAGAAATTTCTCTTTTGCCATTGAGTGGATGGCAAAGATTAAAGAAACAATTCTGTCTGGAGACCAACCGGTAATTATCCAGCATGGCTGATAAGAGATTATTTGGCAGAGGATGAAAAAAAAGGCTCAACCTAAAGACATCTGCCATCCAAGAAAATGGGAATGAGGCAGAGCTAGGTTTGGTGCTCAAGAGCACGACAAAAGGGCAAAGCATACCAGGAAGAAGCAAGGAGGAATGGAATCAATGTAAGAATATATGAAGATTGGATCAGATCAATTGCTCCTCATCCCATTGTCACAGTGGCCAGCCAGAAGACTGGGAAACTCATAAGCAGGACCTGAGCACAACACTCTCCCCACTTTAAATTCTCAACAACTAGTATTCAGAGGCATACTGCCTCCAACAGTAGAGGATGAACCCAGCCACAATGGTTAGTAGCCCTTGAAAGTCTTATCCTCCATGAATTTGTTTCATATGCTTTTAAAGCCAGTGGCAACCACTGCTTCCTGTGGGAGTGAATTCCATATTTTAACTATACACTGTGTGAAGTAGTATTTTTTTTGTCTGTCCTGAGTCCTCCAACATTCAGCTTCATTGGATGTCCATGATTTCTAGTGTTATAAGGGAAAAAAACTTTTTTCTATCCCCTTTCTTCACACCATGCATAATTTCATACACTTCTGTCATGTCACCTCTTACTCACCTTTTCTCTCTTAAAAAAAAAGGCCCAAATGTTGAACCCTTTCCTCATAGGGACATTGCTCCATTCCCTTGATCATTTTGGTTGTCCTTTTCTAATCTTTTTCCAGCTCTACAATATTCTTTTTTGAGGTGAGGTGACCAGAACTGTACAGTTTTCCCAGTGTGGTTAGTCCATAAATTTGTTTAACAGCATTATAATATTGGCAGTTTTACTTTCAGTCCATGTCCTAACGATTCCTAGCATGGAATTCACTTTTTTCACAACTGCTGCCCACTAGGTTGACATCTTCATCAAGCTATTCATTACAATCACAAGGTCTCATTCCTGGTCACTGCAAGTTCAGACTCCATGAGCATATTTGTGAAATTAGTATGTTTTTGCCCCAATATGCATCATTTTATGCACTCGTTTTCACTGAATTGCATTTGCCATTCTACTGATCATTAACTCATTAACTGATCATTGGGGAAATCCCTTTGGAGCTCTTTACAATCTTTTTGTTTTAACCACCCTGAAGAATTCGGCATCATCAGCAAAATTGGCCACATCACCCCCAACTTTAAATCATTTATGAACAAGTTACACAGCACAGGTCCCCTGATGCTTAGGGGACTCTACTTTCTATTTGCCTCCATTGGGAGAACTGTCCATTTATTTCTGTTCTCTGGTTCTGGTTTCTTAGCTAGTTCCTGGTCCACAAGAGGACCTCTCCAATCATTGCCACCCTTTGGGAGGATGGGTGGGATATAAATTCATTAAATAAATATTCCATTATTACTAGGTTAACTCAGGAGTCTTTTGTGAGGGACTATGTCAAAAGCTTTTTGAAGGTCTAAGTGCATTATGTCCACTGGATCATCTCTATCCATATGCTTCTTGACATTCTCAAAGAACTCTAATAGGTAAGTGAGATTGGTTTCTGCAAGGGTAAGTTCTGTCTGCTTCTGCTTCAATAACTTGTTCTTCTGTACTCTTAGTTTTTTTATCTTTAACAATACTTCCCACTAATTTTCCCAGAACAGATGTTAAGCTAACCAGCCTATAATTACCAGGATTCCCCTCAATCCCTTTTTAAAAACTGGTGTTACATTGGCAATTTTCCAGTTCTCAAGTACAGAGGATGATCTTAGGGACACGTTACATATTTTTATTAGAAGATCAGCAATTTCACATTTGAATTAAGTAGTCTCAGGCAGATGCCATTCAAATCCAGCAATTTTGTCATTTTTTATGTTGTCAGTAAGGCCTAGGACTTCGTCTCGCATTACCACTATTTGCCTCAGTTCTTCAGACTCCCTTCCTGGGAAAGTTAGTTCAGGCACAGGGATCTGTATTTTGACCAGCATCCTGATTTGCACATAGCTAACCAGATGCCTCCAAAAAGCTCACAAGCAGGACATGAGGGCCAACAACTCTCTCCCACATGTGTTCAGCATCACAGGCAGCATGCATGGGAACACATGCAGGAGAGAGTTGGCCCTCATTATCCTGCTTGTGGGCTTCTCAAAGGCATCTGGTTGGCCATGTGGAAAACAGGGTGCTGGACTAGCTAGGTCTTTTGCTTTGATCCACCTAGATTGATCTTATGATCATTCCCTCTTGTGCATGAGAGAAGGGGGGATGCCTCTTCTAAGACTGTGCTTACAATGTCTTTTCTAAGAATATTTAATAATTTAAAATAGTTTTAAAAGACGTAACATCCAAATAATCAGAGGCTCTATTAATTGATCAAAAGGTTTTTGGTTAATTGATTAAGCATACAGCCCTTGTGAACAGCATACAGCTGTCATGACTGATAGTCACTGATAGCCCTATCTGCCATGACTCTGATGGTGCCTGCTGCAATTTGTACACACATCTAAGTACCACGTTTTTTCATCCATATGTAAATGTGTGCAGATTTAATCTAAACATTCATATCAGTAATCGACTGAGATTTTTTTAAATCAGGAAACATTATAGATCTATAAAACTTAATTAACAAGATCTTAACATTAAAGGTGTCTTCCCATCTCATTCCTATGTTCCCTGATCCATAACCTTTGCATGTTCAACTGACACAGATTTGCCACACTATTCAGGCCTTGAGAGGAAACCTTGGAGGCTGTCAAGGATTCTTCTCAATACAATCCCAACAAGTCCAAAATGGCTAGAACTGCAGCATCAAAGCAGTTTTTATGCAATGTTGCTTTGCAGTTCTACAACCCTGTTTCAGTTGCCTTAGACTATAAAGGCAGGGATTAAGCCTTTTAAATATTTTTAAAAAAAACAAAACACAGAATGGACCCAGCACAAGAGCACTCCCCACTCAAACAGGCCCTGATCCCTCGGCACCAGCCTACAGCCTCCACAATCCTTTTAGAAAGGAGCTGCCGTTTAACATGCTTTTATGTCTGTTCTCCAATGTATGTTTATATTTTACTAGTGTTCAAGTTTTATTGTTGGCAGTGATATTGAACAGAAAGTATTTTGATCCACAAGTTCAATAGAAGTAACAATGAATGAATGCTAATAGCAAAGGCAACATTAGGCAAACTTGGCAGTTTCAAAGGGCTTTGACTTTTTCCCCTCTAAATAAAAATAAAATAAACATGCTAAATTAGATCACACTTGAGGGCATCAGAATGTTTTTCCAATACAAAGTACACTTTGCAAATTAGCCAATTCAAAACATTCCAGAAACCCCAGATCACTGATTGTTGGAGTTTTGTGTTTTAATAAAGCATTTTTTGCAAGCATTATAGAAGTCAACCAATACTTCCAGTGGTGCAGTCAACACTGCAACCCTGGAAGCACATCACCTACAGACAAAGCCACATCATAACCATCAACCTTGGCTCTCAAAGTCTCGGACACTCCCTAGATGCAAGCGCAAGTGTCCCCTTCTCTTTTCACATAGATTCTGTTTTGACTACCCCGATGGAAGTACACCAGACATTCATGTGGTACAAAACCTAGCCAGGCCAAGCACAAACCTTGCGTTTAAGGCAACGACGCTTAAGGCATTTCCACTGGCGCTTCATGCCAGGTTTCTGCCTCCGCAAGCAGATATGACAGCTACCACAGTCTTCAGTTATCTTACAAGCCTGACACAAACCACATTCAAGGCCCTGCAAAGGATGAGGGGGGAGGACAGGAAGAACAGAGAGAGAGAGAAAACACATAGAGAGATAAGTTATTTTTAAGGCTTGAATCAGCTTCCAAGTACAACTGAGAAGGGGAGGCCAAGAATGAGGAATAGCAGAATTACTGGAAAGGAACACAAGGGAGGAATAAGCAAGGAGCAGCCAGTGGTACCTTTTTGACAATCTTCAAGCATCGGCGCAGCAGGCATTTGATGCCAATGCGGAGCTCGGGGCTCTTGGCTCGCAGGACACACACACTGCAGATGCCGCAGTCCTGAGACATCTGGCAGGCTTGGCACACACCACAGCCAATTTGCTGCAAGGGCAGAGGGGTAGGGGGTGAGGAGGGATCCAGGGAAGACAATACCATGAACCCAACACCTCAAAGCTCAACACTTAGCCAGCCTGGCTGACCCCTCCAAGAGGACAATAAAAGGAAAGTCTACAACCTCTAAACTTGACTCACCAGGCTACAAATGAATCCTTATCCTTATAAAGAGTCAAGCTATTGGTCCAATTCCCAACTCTAAGCCCCCACAACTGCCTACGAATCGGGTCCACATCCCTGTACCTCTGGTACAACTTTAATCCATCCCAGCACATGGTCAAGTCTGACCATTCTTTGAAAGAGTGACTTGAGTTTTCACACCTTTTAAAAAAAACATATCCCATCAATTGATTGGCTGGGAAGGTGGAGTTTTAAAGTCATCCCTCCTTCTGTCAATTTAGAGTAGGGACCGGGGAAAGGGGGGGGGGAAACCCAGGATGCCGTAGGAAGAAAATGCAGATAAAAAGGTTCCAATAATTTTATTTGAAAAAGTAAAAAAGCGTGTGCCCATTGAGAGTAGACATAAGTTTATAAGAAAATAAAACACAAATGCGTGCTTATCGCTTAAATCCCATATACACTAAAAGGGTACATACATATATAAGCTGTTGCAGATCAGTTG